>NW_007459118.1:0-351 GCF_000475195.1 Diaphorina citri | reverse complement strand
CAATACATTCTAGGTAGGTACCTAGTAAGTGCCTAGTTTAAAACTTATCTCCGACAAATAGTGACCCCTTCCTTTTTTCGGGTGGCTTTCATCTTTCTCAAGATAAACCAAAAGGTATTAGGTACACCTCACTGGTTTGTCTAGTGAGTTGTCTAGGTGCACGGTATTGCGCTTGCCAAAATTTATCGTTACGTAGAAGTATGTCATATTTGCATATCATACCATAGTAAATACCTATATCATATTTGTTCAGTACAGTTGTCAGAGCTGACGCATACAATCACCCTCAAGCCTTACGCCTGAATTCTTCTGCACCTCAACCTCATTACCTCACCACAGTAATGAGATCAG
>NW_007459117.1:0-351 GCF_000475195.1 Diaphorina citri | reverse complement strand
TATGGTTAATCCACTATTGGTCCATTCCGTAAAATCTAACCCTTTCGGTATGGTTAATCCACTATTGGTCCATTCCGTTAAATCTAACCTTTTCGGTGGCCAATGGCCAGAGGGCTGAAAGAGGACAGAATTTCCACTGAAATTTCAGCTAACTAGAACAGGCGGAATCCCCAAGCATCCCCGGGGCTCATCAACGTAATTATTTATTTTATTAATTACATCTCAGCTCGTAGCTGATGTAGCTAGCTGTTCAGCTGATGTAGCTAAAATAAGGGATACCGTTCGTATTACTCACGTCAAGTTTTAACTGACAGTTATGAGTTACTTATTAAAAAATTAATTTTATTATTT
>NW_007459116.1:0-351 GCF_000475195.1 Diaphorina citri | reverse complement strand
ACCAGAACGTTTTAGATCTTTTCCAGTCCGGTTTTCGAAGGCGTCATAGTACAGCCACTGCTCTTGTCAAAGTGACAGTGACAGATGACATACGTCTGTCACTTGATGCAGGCAAGGTAATTTTTCTTGTCCAGCTCGACATGAGCAAAGCCTTTGATTCCGTAGATTTTGACGTACTCCTTGCAACCTTAAAACACATGAAACTATCCGATAATGCTCTTTCTTGGATAGACTCATATCTGCGAGGACGAAGGCAACGTATCTTACACGATCGAAAATATTCTGAATGGAAATCAATCCGTTCAGGTGTCCCCCAGGGGTCAGTGGCTGGGCCTTTGCTTTTCGCAATCT
>NW_007459115.1:0-351 GCF_000475195.1 Diaphorina citri | reverse complement strand
AATTCGAAATGTAATCAAATTTATCGATATCTACTACTGATCTCGTGAAATCGCCCCGTAAGACCGCAGTTCCGGTTACGGTTATAAGTGTCAAATGCCACTTCTACTAAATTCGTATAAGCTTAACCCATCTTTTAGGGCTGTTTGCCCCTACACCTAAGCCTCGGAGTGAGATTTTCGTTACGACGATCCACTTCTACCAGAAAACGTATTTCAATATTAATGAATTTATTTAATTTAGACATCCTTTTGTAAATACTATTTTACTTAGGCTATGTTTAACAATGGATAGGTACTTCCGAGTTTCATCTACTTTGTAGACATTTGAAAATGTATCTCATTTCCCCATTT
>NW_007459114.1:0-351 GCF_000475195.1 Diaphorina citri | reverse complement strand
GAAGCGGATTTCATCCGAAAAAGATAAGGTTCGTTCTCGGAACGGCTGACTTTCTCCTAGCCTGTTTTCTTTTTCTCTTCGATTTCGGGACGATAAGACCTTGGCACTTGCAGTTACCTCTATCAAATCTAGAGGGACATACGGAGATCTCAGGTTAAATATAAGCCCGTAAAATGTACATATCTTCTTACATAAGTACCTACATAGCTTCTTAAGCTGTGTCCACACCACACATAGTCGACGCCCTCAATCGAAAGAGGTGAGTCTTTGTTTTCGAGGCAGTGCAAACACATTTATGACCCAAATTGATTTAATCTTGTGTTTTGTTTATTTATAGCTCACATTAACTTT
>NW_007459113.1:0-351 GCF_000475195.1 Diaphorina citri | reverse complement strand
AGGTCCTAACCTGTCGCATAGTGGAATCATAGTGACGTGGAGTAGCGCGATGCTACCTGATAAGACTTGTCTCACCTCAAATTAGAAGTGTAGACGCGCGACTTTTAGTAGCGCGAGCGATGTCGCCTGCGAAACCAAACCTATGATAGGTTTCGTCCGCGCCAACATACGGCCGAGTGTTGGATGTGCTACGGTCAGAAAGAAAAGTAGAAAATAAAGGCATTTGAAAACGTCCACTGTGGAACTTAACTCCACCAAGTCCAAAGAGACGCGCATCTTCAGGAGCTATCCGATGGAGACGGCAGCTAGGATGATGCATGTGAACCAAGTCACCAAGTGACGAGACGGTAG
>NW_007459112.1:0-351 GCF_000475195.1 Diaphorina citri | reverse complement strand
AATAACAAAACATCTGTAGGCTCATGGATAGTTCTACTTATTTTAAGGTCGTCAGCAAAGATCTCAAAATGGCTGGTTAGAACATGTTTGACGTCATCAAAGAAAATGATAAAGAGCAGGGGCCCTATATTTGAGCCCTGTGGAACTCCTGAAGGGATCGCATGTTCCAATGAAAAGAAATTACCACACTTAACTCGAAAAGAACGACCATGCAAGTAATTTTTAAAAAAATTACAATATAACGGTGATAGACCTATTTGTTCCAATTTCCTGATCAGTAGGTCATGGTGAACGACGTCGAAAGCTTTGCTCAAGTCAAAATAAACAGTGTCAACTTGCCTGTGATTAAGA
>NW_007459111.1:0-351 GCF_000475195.1 Diaphorina citri | reverse complement strand
AACTGAAAGAAAAATTGGTTAAATAACCTGAAAAATAATAGGTTAAATTTTCTGAACTACCTGAAAAAGAAAAATGGGTTAAAATTACCTTTTCCTACCAAACATGTGTTCCAATACCCAAGTATTTTAAAAATTATTGAAACAGAACATTAGAATTACAAAACAGAAAACTTGAATACAAGAAATACCAGGTAGGTGTACTTTTGTCCACTAAATTGACTCAAGATAAATTTGTGCAGGATAGAACTATATTTCAAGAGATCTCAAATCCTAATCCTGTAATTTACTTATTATTCCTGAAATCAATTCTCTCAGAAGGCAAAATATCTCTACTTACTTAGGTATGTACTC
>NW_007459110.1:0-351 GCF_000475195.1 Diaphorina citri | reverse complement strand
ATCCGCCCCGGGCGGGAATCGAATTACTACCTAGCGCTTACAAGGCAGACTCGCTACCATCCAAAAGACTGGGATGTTGGTTATAGTGAAAAGTTCATGGGTAAGTTGACTTCAAACACCACAAAAAAAAAACTAAAAACTAACACCCCCAAGGGATACGAACCCCCAGTCCTTCCACCCAATCTTTAGCCGTCTACGATAGAATCGCATCGTAAAGTGCTACACGCCGTTTATAGAAAGTCATAAATTAAACATAACTCGAGGAAACAGTCCGTTTTTCTTCTGTGCTGAGGTAAGTATTGCTTTTTTTATCGGTCGTTTATGTTTTACAGCGTGGGGAAGAAAATCTGA
>NW_007459109.1:0-351 GCF_000475195.1 Diaphorina citri | reverse complement strand
GCGGTTTGTTCGCGGTATCCGCGGTTTGTTCTCGGTATCCGCGGTTTGTTCGCGGTATTCGCGGTTTGTTCTCGGTATTTGTTCGCGGTATTCGCGGTTTGTTCGCGGTATCCGCGGTTGTTCACGGTATTCGCGATTTGTTCTCGGTATCCGCGGTTTGTTCGCGGTATCCGCGGTTTGTTCGCGGTATCCGCGTTGTTCGCGGTATCCGCGGTTTGTTCGCGGTATCCGCGGTTTGTTCGCGGTATCCGCGGTTTGTTCGCGGTATCCGCGGTATTCGCGTTTTGTGCGCAGTATCCGCGGTTTGTTTGCGATATTCGCAGTTATGGGTTCGATCTCAGGCAAACGCAG
>NW_007459108.1:0-351 GCF_000475195.1 Diaphorina citri | reverse complement strand
GATTTTGTATAATTTGGTGAGTTCATTGTTCAGGACTTTGTTTACTTTAATTGGTAGGTTTGTGTGTTTGTTATAGCTCTTGTTATTTTTTTAGTACTTTGTACCTGTACCTACTGGGTTGAAGATCACGACAAAGGACTCGAGTTTTCCAAGATACCTGTGCGTAGGTATTTCACTGAAAGCAAGGTTAATAATAAGACGATCCCCCTGTACATTATCTTGGTACAATTCTAAAATGAACCTTATCCAAACCAATGCCATCTCGTGATCAATTAGTTGACCTCGTCATCCAAACCTAGCAATGTATTAGGAGCCTATTCCTATCAGATTGATTTATTAGGAATAATCAGA
>NW_007459107.1:0-351 GCF_000475195.1 Diaphorina citri | reverse complement strand
GTGTGTGTTTTTTTTTTTCTTTTTTTTTTTGAAAAAAAAAAACTAGTAGGTAGGTCTTTCAAGCAGATTCCACAGTTCGACTCTTTCCAACATGTAAAAAATTACATTTTGCTGATAGTTATCACTAGATTTCAAGGCCACCTTACCGATATACCGTCTCGAGAAAATCAATATGTACTCAACTCATCGGCAAATAACAACTATGTACCTACAATGTCTACATTAAGCTAGGTACTCCGGTAGGCTCGGCTTGTACTGCTTCGGCAATAGGTAAACTACAGTAAATCACAAAACATCTATTGCATTGGTTCCCAACCTGGGGGTATTTACCCCCCGAGGGGTAAAATACAC
>NW_007459106.1:0-351 GCF_000475195.1 Diaphorina citri | reverse complement strand
TATCGTCCCGATGTCTTACTTACAGGGTGTTGTGGGTAAATGAGAGAGAGGGAGGGAGAGGAAGAGAGAGAGACATAGGGAGGGGGAGAAAAAGAGAGAGGAAAGGACAGAGATGAAGAAAGAATCCAAATCGGACAAGCCCTTTTAGACATCATAGAAAAATATGGGATTTTTTTTATGGGGGGGGGAGGCGAGTTTCATTTTTCTTTCCACCCTGTAATTCCAATATAAACTTCAAAAATCTTTTATATTGATATTGGTCTCATTCTGTCTTGTATCTTTGTTTCGACGGATGGCTTTTGCGACATTTCGACATCCTTCGGGGGACACTGAAGTTAAGTGCGGTCGAGC
>NW_007459105.1:0-351 GCF_000475195.1 Diaphorina citri | reverse complement strand
AAAAAAAAAAAAAAAAAAAAAAACAAGCTGGGCCCGTCCCTCCGGAATTTTTTAGCCCGTAGCTTATTCGATCGTAGTTAAAGAAAATCAGTACCTATGTGCCCACCTAATTTGTTTAATATTCACTTTATTATTATAATTGATTAGATTTTTTATTTTGTTTACATGTAATGATTTAAGACCAAGACTAGAGCCCGTTCTCCCTTTATTCCTTTTAGTCACCCATCCATTTATTGTATTGGCCTTGCTCGGCGTAATTTAACATACGTGTACGTGACGCTAAAACCGGTCTTAAATTATCGACTGAAGTGTTATCTAAAACTTTCTCGCTTTGAGTTCATAGGTCGTCGC
>NW_007459104.1:0-351 GCF_000475195.1 Diaphorina citri | reverse complement strand
TGTTAAGTAATGGTAGTCCGCACACCTATCCGTATCAGACATTTCCAACACTTCCGACATACTACCATTACTTAACATGGGAAGCAAAATACAAAATTTGTCGGAAATGTCTGAAGTGTTGGAAGTGTATGATCAGTCTGCGCGCTGCTTAAGTATTGGCAACTCAATAGTTGAGCAGTTCGTCTAATAAACGATTGATATATACATATATAAACATATATATTAGGTTAGGTATTCTCGAGTATTTGAAAGTTCGTAACAGCGGATGTTTCATCGTCCCGACATCGAAGTGGGGAGGAATCAAAGAGATGATAGGAGAAAGCCAGCCGATAAAGTTCGCCCCGGGCAGGG
>NW_007459103.1:0-351 GCF_000475195.1 Diaphorina citri | reverse complement strand
ATTTATATTTGATCGACAAAAAACTCAGAGCATACATTTTTCATACAAATGGTATACCCATCCGTATAAGCAGAGCTTGTGCCACGGATGGGGAAAAACTTTCACCCCACACCACTGGTGTTCAGATTTGCAAAGATTTTATTGTTGTCTTATTAAAACAGTCAGTCATACATGCATATTCCCTTTACATATGCACTCTACATAGCTGCATACTTACTATGTAGCTACTTACATATAGGTACTTACTTTGTATACCTATTAACTATATGTACATTCATATGCAATATATATATAGTTACTTAAAAAACTTACTCATACGTATTATCTGGCTAGATAACCGTCTCATCTTGG
>NW_007459102.1:0-351 GCF_000475195.1 Diaphorina citri | reverse complement strand
AATCTTTGGTTTAGTTTAATTTGAAAGATTAGTCTGTTTAGCAGATGTATAAAATGCAAATTCATGCATTTTTATAGGTACAACATGCGAGGAAGCGAGCAAAACGTTCAAATATCAAAGTGGTGAAGATGCTTGAGATTGCAACACTACCAAGTACCGTGCTTCTAGTTTGTCTGTTCTTGGTAAAGGAAAGCAGGATAGCAATCACGATGTTTACTTCATTCATTGAAGAAATGCGGTTTGAGGGTTGAGTGTTAGAAAACAGGGGTTTCAAACTGAGTTGTTTATGAGCGGTACCGACCGAGATTCGGGTAAAAATATTATCAATTCTACCAAAAATGAGTCTGTGAA
>NW_007459101.1:0-351 GCF_000475195.1 Diaphorina citri | reverse complement strand
TTCCGAAACCCAAATGCAACTGCAAATGTTGACTTAATATGTCCCTATGGAGACAAACTCAAGTAGACGTGTTATGGGTTATGAATAATTCATTAACTAATACACCGATAAAAGATAGCTAATACACCGCTAATAGGTCATTAGCTAATACCGTAGCACGTCCTCTTGAATGGCATTAGTGTGGACATAAACCTATTATTTGCTCTTTACCTAACGTTCAAGTGTGTCTCAACCTTTGCATATCTGATGTTGACATATCAATCAAAATAACTTTTTGAGTATCTCGACCTTTGTATAGGTATCCGATTAGCTGATGTTGACATATCAATTAAAATAACAATTTGAGTACCA
>NW_007459100.1:0-351 GCF_000475195.1 Diaphorina citri | reverse complement strand
AGACGCCACTGCTGGCTGTGCTGCCGCCGCCATTAGCACCAGGGGGGGAGGCGGAACTTCCTGGTACCAGGAGCTGAGGACAGAAAGGTGAAACGTGGTACGTTAGGGATTTTATTTTGGATTACCCATTTTATCTTTAGAGAAAATAGAATAGAATATACGCTCTTTATACTGCCAAAATAAGACTGAAAAGTCCCTTTACTCCCAGATTCTAAACAAGGTCTTATGTAAGTGATACACAATGGGTGTAAATTTTATAAATATAGGGATTCTATTCAATTTAATGAGAAAGTAATGTAAGCTCTTATTTGTTTATCTTCTTTTTTTATTCACATGTACTTATTTATTTAA
>NW_007459099.1:0-351 GCF_000475195.1 Diaphorina citri | reverse complement strand
TAAATTTTAAGCAGTGCATATTGCATACGCGACTAATTTGAAGGGGCAAATTGTAGGTTTTTAAAAAAAAAAATAGTCCAATTTTTCAGCTTTAAGAGCAATTTTGCAATGAAATTACATTTCTTTCAAAAATCACTAGATTTCGACCTCAAATCACTAAATCACTAGATTTGCCAACAATCACTAAATTTAGTGAAAAATCACTTGTCAGTACATTTTGGCTATAGTTTTCTCAGTGGTCAGTAGAAGAATTTTAGCCTAATGTTATGTACCTAATTGGTCTTATTGGGCCCAGTTTCATTGACTTCCTGGACTTGCTGCTTAATTTTTCTGTATTTTTCTCACTTAATT
>NW_007459098.1:0-351 GCF_000475195.1 Diaphorina citri | reverse complement strand
TGCTTGATATTCCGATTTGCTCTCTCCACCGGATTAGCTTGGGGCCAGTAGGGGGCGGTCAACTCATGTTTGATGTTGTAAGTGCTCATTGCATTCTTCATCTCCTGTGAAATAAAATAGGTACCATTGTCAGACAACAATTGACTAGGTGCCCCATATCTATAAATGATACATTTCTTTAACTGCTCGATGATAACCGCACTGGTGGTGGCTCGCAACGCCACAAGTTCAACCCACTTGCTAAATGTGTCCAAGAACACCAAGATGTATAAATTCCCTTTCGACGACCTGGGGTAGGGTCCCATAATATCCACGCTAACTTTTTTCCATGGCCCATCACTTGGGTTTGAA
>NW_007459097.1:0-351 GCF_000475195.1 Diaphorina citri | reverse complement strand
TGATTAGCTCAGTCCCGAACAAACAACAGATCCAATCAACAACATGATGATCGCCAACATCCGGTATGGAGAGGCATGCGAAGAAGAAGCTGATGATGATTAGGGCCAACGGTCCAACATCGGAACTTTCGTTCTTGCAGCGACTGTTTCGCGATAAAGCAAATAATATTTAATATTATGTTGATCTCCTACAGCACAACATTTATATTATGGACTAGGCAAAATTTTCGAAACTCACCAAACCTCTGAGTTCTAACAGCACGCAGTCAGTTGGGCTTATCTGACTTGAGACAGACCGCAGACTGGGTTGAAAGACCTAAAGTACAGACATGTGGGAGATATTAGTGAGTC
>NW_007459096.1:0-351 GCF_000475195.1 Diaphorina citri | reverse complement strand
CTTCACTTTTTTTATACCTAGGTATTCATTAGGCACCGATCTGTGTATTTTGTTGAACTGTCCATAAGCAAACTCTTTCCAGGCTTCTAGAGAGATGATTGATTCATCTCCATAATTAATTTGAGTGCCGATCCTTGGTTTTTTCTTAGGAATGTATTCCCTAGAAGTTGTAGCACATGGCAGCTACCCGCTGACTACTATCAGATGGTTTAGCCTAAAACTAAACACGAGTCAAATGTAGACATTCTTTTCGGCTAATAATTTAAAAACATAAGAACTTGCTTAGAGATCGACTTCGTAGAATATCTTAGGAACATTATTGATAGAATGTGGTCGATATGATGCCGAAAG
>NW_007459095.1:0-351 GCF_000475195.1 Diaphorina citri | reverse complement strand
AGGTACATAACTCGGAGTTATTTTGTTAACCTACAAAATCTACATAATCTATGACCTATATGTAATAGGTTTTATAATTTGACCAACAATGACTACATCAGGTATTAGTTAGCACGGCGGCCTTTGAACCTGGAGAAGCTTTTTCAGTAGCACCTATGGCCCTCCATTAGAGGGGCGGGCTAATGGTGTGCATTTGACGGGCTTGTTCCGAATTGAATTCGTACCTATTTACCGACTTTTTCCAAATTATATATATTATAGAAGAAGAGATTATATATATTTTTAAAAAACATACATAAACAATCTGCCAGCCTCTGGCTGGTTGCCAAATAAAAGCACAGAATACCAATT
>NW_007459094.1:0-351 GCF_000475195.1 Diaphorina citri | reverse complement strand
ATCATCTTCAAAATCCTCGTCAATATCACGCAGAATGGCAACACGGTTCACAAAAGCGAACGGAATGAAGGCGTCATATGATTTCGCAAGCTCTTGATTCTGAACAATTTCATTAGCAGTTTTAGCATTGGAGCAAGTAATGAGTAACTTACTCCTATTGAGACGCGTAACTTGTCTTACATCCGAAGCCACACTCACAATACTCTCCAATACCTTACCAACCTTCTGATTAGGAATGAACGGTATAGAATTATCAGCCGCGCGCCTGGATTGAACGATCAGTTTGTACGAATCGTATGTCTGATACTCCTCGTACAATATTGTCTCCCTCTCCTTCCTTGCCTCCATGCT
>NW_007459093.1:0-351 GCF_000475195.1 Diaphorina citri | reverse complement strand
TTTATCTATGAATTTTGTGTACCGTATGTAGATTTCATCTATGATTATTGTTTAATTGTTTACAAATGACAGTATTATCTTGTTATTTATGTATTAATATTTTATATTAGCTGTAGGACATTCATGCAAAGTCACTAAAAATATAAAATGACAGTTCCAAAGTTTTCTTTCCATGTTTGAGGACTCTAAATTTTATTCCAACATAATGTGACCATCCGGTGTCCATAGTGTCAATCCTGACATCAACCATGCCCATTATTATGACACACATTCTCAAGTAAATTAGAAATTGATGTAGCCAGCTATCTAATGCAATCATATTCTTGTTTTTGCAACACCATTTTTAATGAT
>NW_007459092.1:0-351 GCF_000475195.1 Diaphorina citri | reverse complement strand
ACGAAAAAAATAGAGGTCAAAGCGAGAGAGTTTTTCTTTTCCCGTAGGTTTAGTTTGTGCCTTTCATGTAGTTTTTTTTCCTCAACGTTGTTTTTTCAGTAAAATTGCAAATCGGGTTGCAGTATGTTCAGATAGGAAAAAAAAGTTCATGAATAATTTTTGCGTACAATATCTAATTAGTTGTATTATTAATTTTGAAAAGTGAAAATAAATAAAAAATTACGAAATCCAAAATTCTAAAAAATGAATGACGAAAAAGTTCTAGAACCTATTGGAAAGCTATTGTAAATAAACCTTTTTATTTCAATTGGTTTCTATTTATGTTCCAACAAAAACATAAAAGTGTTGTAA
>NW_007459091.1:0-351 GCF_000475195.1 Diaphorina citri | reverse complement strand
GACCCAGTGTGTCATTCTTGTTATGCCGGGGTGACATAAATTGTTATGCAAGGTCGCAAGGTCAGGTCGAGAGTTGAAGTTCAATGAGAAGAGAGTGGAGTTGTGTTCAGTGAACCCGGCTGGGTCTCTTCTTCATAATGGTAAGTCCTTTGATTTCATTTTTGACTCGGGTGCTGGGTGTTCCTTGTTAAAATTAAGTATAGCGGACCAATTTTCTGGTCTTAATTTTTACTTAATTTTTGAGACTCCAGTAATTCCGAATTAAAAAAAAAAAATGGGGCACCAAACCCTAATAAGTAATAATAATTCTTAACTAAGAAATAAATGCAGTTCTATAATTTATTTTCCTTG
>NW_007459090.1:0-351 GCF_000475195.1 Diaphorina citri | reverse complement strand
CGTATAGGTATGTGTTTCATTTATTTCTCATGCATACCTAGATTGTCCAGGACTTTTTCTCAATTTTTAAGCTCAATATAAATAGGGGACATTTGAAGAAAGAAATCTGAAATTGAAATTAAAGAAAAAGGAGAAGACAAAGGAGGAGGAGAAAGAGAAGGAGGAGGAGGAGAAGAAGAAGAAGGAGGAGGAGGAGAAGAAGAAGAGGAAGAAGAAAGAGAAGAAAAATCAAATGACGAGGGCAACGACTTTCAAAAGAAAAAAAGTAGAAAGAAAAAAACCTCCCAACCCCCGCCTCAGACAACAATTAAATGTGGAACAATAGAAATTTAATTAAAAACAATTTTGTTT
>NW_007459089.1:0-351 GCF_000475195.1 Diaphorina citri | reverse complement strand
TCGTTCCAGGTCTTTGAGTTAAGACTGTTAAGAGTAGAGGTAAAGGGTTGTGCCCATAAAGAGGGGTACTCCTCAGAACACAGAAAAATGATTAAACTTCCTTAAAAATTTGGGTCGGAGGAGAATATGAACGTTATAATTATGGGCAGACTAGGGAATAAATAAGTTACATGCATTGTTTGGAGGTCAAAAAGTGAAGAGGCCAGGGCCCACCCCGGGCTATTATATCCCAATTTGTTAAGTCCAAGTAAACTTTCTACGATTTCAAATTTTCTCTAAATTTCCAGAGAAAATCAGCATGTCTCGTACACATGACGGAACGGTGAATTTTTTTAATTAAAAATTATAATA
>NW_007459088.1:0-351 GCF_000475195.1 Diaphorina citri | reverse complement strand
TTTAGGGTTGATATTAATCGAGGATTTATACCCGTCCACCTCGGTCCAGGAAAGTTCTTAATTCCGGAATAATTCGGGCGGTCTACTAAGCCCCTGCTTTAAAGAGCTGATAAACAAAAGATACTCCATCAAAGGGGCGGATCAAACTTTGCTCAAATTTCCTCCAGCAAAATTCTCTAGAGAGAGAGGGAAAACAGAAGCACAGATAAGAGTATAAGAACGTTGGATTCGTAATCCGCAGAGCTAGGGTTCGTAGTCCTAATGGTGACATAAAATTTTAAGAAAGAGGAGACCTTGTATAAAGTTCCTGAATCCTGCGTAACCGGATATCAGTTCCATATTGTTCAGAAG
>NW_007459087.1:0-351 GCF_000475195.1 Diaphorina citri | reverse complement strand
TGATGAACCCATCGAATTTTTCTTTTTCCGGCGCCTTTTCCCGTGCATAGACGGGATCGGCTTTTTTCTTCAGCCTGTTAATCAGCCCTAATTAGGGTGATTGCTTTGGGCTGACATTTGTTATTTCTTTGCTATTTCTTTAGCCTTTATCCTTGTTGTCCATCAGTATTTGAGGACTATATTTTCTTATTTGAGGTACATGTCTCCTCTGATGTGGGCTGTAATTTCTTTTTCTTCTATACGCGTGTGTTGCCCTTTCTGTTTTTCACGTATTTTATCTCATAATTTCTTTTGAGTTAAATGCTCCATTTCTTGCAGGTTTTGAACAAATTGATGTACAATTCCGTCTGT
>NW_007459086.1:0-351 GCF_000475195.1 Diaphorina citri | reverse complement strand
AAAAGATGGAGTTATTTGTTCTTGGGTATACGAGTATTTTGCAGTTTCATTGGACAAATTTATATTTACCTGTAATATGATCTCCGTTTGAGGCAGAGTTCTAGTCAGTAGTTCGTCGTTGTGCTGATCAATAAATCCAGTATGAATATCGCCTTGAATGAACTGGTCATTGCTACACAAGTTTATCAGGAAGTTGATATTGGTGTCCAAGCCGGCGATCTGAAAGAGGAGCATATGGGTTAACCTTTTGCGGACAGATTCATGTGTCACATAAAATCATGGTTCCGCCATTATGGTAGGAGAAATATAACTTAAATCTGGCGATACGGTAGGATTCATGTCCAGCATGAA
>NW_007459085.1:0-351 GCF_000475195.1 Diaphorina citri | reverse complement strand
AGTTGTTTCAAGAGTGCTTTCTTTGGAACACATAAAAATCAGGAAATGCCTTTATAGGTATTTCATAGATTTAATTTTAATTTGTGTCCAGAGTAATCGATGAAGAGCTTTTCGACCATTTTTGGCATTTTTTGGGAACTTTTTCCTTCAATCTAATAGTGATTAATCGACCATTTTTGGCATTTTTTGGGAACTTTTTCCTTCAATCTAATAGTGATTAATCCGATATGATTCATCTAACACCGCCTGTGACGAAACTTACAGCATTCGGCAAGTGCACCATCATTCAGATCTATTTTTATGAAGTTCATTTTCTTTTACCCTTCTATTCACCGTTTTATCTCAGATAGT
>NW_007459084.1:0-351 GCF_000475195.1 Diaphorina citri | reverse complement strand
TGGTCCCGCAGCTTTTTTACTCTTCAGTTTTCCAAAAGAGTTGAACACTTCCTCCAGAGAGAACAGAGGTATATCTTCTTCCCTCACATTGCTATATTCCCACTCACGAACATCATCTGTAGGAAACAGCTCTGCTGCCACTTACACTTTTTCTTCCAATTTTAACTTCTTACTTGGGAATAACCTAAACTTCTTACATACAATCTTGTAAGCCGTACCCCAAACGTCCCTGTTTAAATCCCTACATAAATCTCTCCACGCTTTCCACTTTGACTTAGTGTTGGGAATAATCGATTATTTCACATAATCGATTATCAATAATCGATTATAAAAAATAATCGATTAATCGAT
>NW_007459083.1:0-351 GCF_000475195.1 Diaphorina citri | reverse complement strand
TGTGCTGTTTACTGCCAATAGAGATCTGGTGCGAACTGAGATACCTAACCGAGTCGTGTAAGTGATTTGAACACATTGCTGGCTGGGGTATCAAAACAGCTTTTTACTTTCCTTTTTGACTAGGATA
Source organism: Diaphorina citri (assembly GCF_000475195.1). Taxonomy (NCBI): domain Eukaryota; kingdom Metazoa; phylum Arthropoda; class Insecta; order Hemiptera; family Psyllidae; genus Diaphorina; species Diaphorina citri. The sequence goes on along the minus strand of NW_007459083.1, from coordinate 224 downwards.
CCTATACTAATTTGAAGAACTTTTTTGGTTGAGTTATCTAAAAAAACTGTTTTCTGGTATATTTAAAGATCTTTTTGACTGGGGTATTTTAAGTCTTTTTTCACCATAAAATACGTAGCTATGAACATACCTATACAGAAGCCTCCGTGGCTGAGTGGGTATCATCACACTAGGTTTACATTCCGGAGTCCCCTGGTTCGATTACCGGTAGGATTTTTTTTTTT
>NW_007459082.1:0-351 GCF_000475195.1 Diaphorina citri | reverse complement strand
ATTTATCCCATGTCAGTGGCGGCTATCATTTGGGAATAAAGGGGCGTGGCCTTTTGATGGATGGGTTGCCGTCAAACACACAAGGATAATATGAGGAGCTGGTTTGAGTTCCAGCGAAACAGCAAGGTAACTAACTCCAATCTAAATCAGCCTTAGTGGCATAAAACAGCAATTTGACTACTGACTGACTCCAATCTGCCTTAGTGACATAGAGTGACTGACTCCACAAAAGACAGACAACGCAAGTATGATGTTATTTTGGAAATTTCATGGAATGGGAGTTTAAATTCATGAAGGTCGTAAATAAACTCTTTTTCTAGGTTTTTCGATAGAGGGTCTTATCGTTCCGAA
>NW_007459081.1:0-351 GCF_000475195.1 Diaphorina citri | reverse complement strand
TAAACAAATTAGGTAGGTACATAGGTACTGATTTTCTCTAATCACTACGGGCTAAAAAATTCCCGGAGGGACGGATCCAGCTTGTTTACTATGGGCTGGACTCCAAAAGTGGAGCATCCTACCCCCCATTCTCTCAAGAAAATCCTGGCTACGGGCCTGCTGCGCTGTGTACCTATGTATGTGGACCGCATATACATGGAAGTTGGAAATCCCTGGTTTAGATAATAACTCCCGATTGCCAGGCCAGGTCCGATTTTGATAATCATGTTCCTTGAAATTTGGAGTCCCAAAACTGAGCGGGCCCATTTTTGGCACATTTAAAGTCTCAACTTAATCAAAAGACCTGCCTCG
>NW_007459080.1:0-351 GCF_000475195.1 Diaphorina citri | reverse complement strand
GGGGGGGGGGCCCTCGGCCACTACCACTATAGTTGGTGTTGTGATTGTTGTTGTTGGTGTTGGTGTTGTTAATGGAGGAAGAGGAGGAGGAGGAGGAGGAGGAAATAAGGCGATCAGGTGATAGAAAATTGTGTTGTCCAACGTTGTTGTTGGTGTCGTTGTTGTTGTTGTTGTTGTTGTTGTTGTTTTGTTGTTGGTGTGCTGTTGTTGCTTTGTTGTTGGTGTGTTGTTGTTTGTTTTGTTGTTCGTGTTGTTTTTGGAGGAAAATTCGGCGCGGCGATAGAAAAAAACAGGTGGACAGGGATTCATAGTAACGTAGGAAATTGACGGATTCTCCCTTTGTATCGTTAA
>NW_007459079.1:0-351 GCF_000475195.1 Diaphorina citri | reverse complement strand
ATATTTGTAGGCATCAAAATTATAATGGCACCTGTCCAGAGTATAATAAAGAAGGCCATAAATATCCTGGAAGTTCAGTTTATTGAATGTACTATTGAAAAAATATATTCCATCTTTTGTGCTGATGAAAAAATACTGTTGCATCTTTTAGCAGTGGTCTGCTGAATATGCGTGTGTTCTGAAAGCGTCAGAGGTGTTCCTCCAGTGTTCGCTCCATCAATTTCTCTATAAAAGAAATAATCTGGGGTGATTTATGAGGTCGTGGGTCTCTCCTACAGTCATCTTAATTGAATTGTTTAGATGTTAGATTTCTATGATCTATGAGATCTGTATAGGTTACCAGAGTAGTAC
>NW_007459078.1:0-351 GCF_000475195.1 Diaphorina citri | reverse complement strand
ACACCATATAGGTACTGAAAGTTGTCCTGAGATCAGTATTCAACAGCAAAATGGGTACCACCACCGCACCGTATCCACTATCCGTATGTCGAAATTTATGTACAGCTTGGCCTAAACTGGATTAAAAGAATAGAAAATTAATTTATTTGTCTTATTTAGCCGCCATCTTGTCCATCTGTAATATGGCTTCCTAAATCGCCAAAATATCCATTTTTTTGAAAGTAGCACACCTGAAAACATGGAATTCAATATGTTATTCCAATATATTGGACTTTTTTTAAAGGATTTCCCTATAATAGCAGCATATCCCGAAAACGGGATCGACCCTTACGGGATTACGGTACATCCTAG
>NW_007459077.1:0-351 GCF_000475195.1 Diaphorina citri | reverse complement strand
GAGGAAATTCTACTGGGAATGATGAGAGAAGTGTTTCGTGAAGAGAGGATACCAGATGAGTGGAGAGACAGTGTGGTAATGCCAATCTACAAGGAAAAGGGTGACATACAATACTGCAATAACTACAGGGGAATTAAACTGATATCCCACACAATGAAAATGTATGAACGGGGAGTATTTTAATTTTTGGACACTTTTTAATGATCCCTCATTACACGGGGAGTATTTTAGGATAGGAAATTTTAGGTCGAAAATTGGCCGCCGTAGGCGGTCTTAAATTTTTACTTTCTATTACTACAGTATAGCGGAGCTATACTAGTAATGAAAGTATTGCAATCGGTCCAAATTTTC
>NW_007459076.1:0-351 GCF_000475195.1 Diaphorina citri | reverse complement strand
GGGATGGGATTAGACCTAGCTGGAAGCAGGATAGATAGGACTTGTCTTCATTAAAGTTTAATAGGGAGAAGCACAGAAGAAAAAAAATATTGTAGGTAAGTACCTACTCTGTAGAAATGGAAAAACAAAAAACCTTAAATAATGCCAATTCCATTCAAGGCTATTTGAGGACTGTCAAACCAGGAGTTCTATTACATTGTCATAGCAATCATAATCAAGGAAGTGTTTCAGTAAAATGACCACGAGTTGTTCATTTCAGTCCAACGTTCTATGACTCACTGACTCTACTGGAGTGACTCAACACTGAAATGGAAAGCTTAGTGCTAGTCACTTGGGTTACATCACTAAGTA
>NW_007459075.1:0-351 GCF_000475195.1 Diaphorina citri | reverse complement strand
CATGTGAACAAACAACGGACTGAAAAATATAATATAGGGAGTGAGGAAAATCAGGCAGTACGTTCTAACAGGGAGTACCTACACGTTTTGAGTTCAGGCAAAAGGGATAATTTATCCAATATCCATGGTGAAAGAATATTGACTTTTGCTGGTCTTTAAATTTTAAAATCGAAGTCTATTTGTTTGCCTTGGGATAACCCTCGAACGGTTTGTATTTGTACGATTTTGATGGAATTAATAAATAAAAAAAGACAGTTATCTAAGTGCATACTGAAAAAAAAATTGATCTTTGGGCTTTAAGGGTATTTTCTAAACGAGATTTCAGTTCACTGAACTTTGAAACTTATCTTA
>NW_007459074.1:0-351 GCF_000475195.1 Diaphorina citri | reverse complement strand
GGCAGTGGGTATACCTGCTGGTAAATATTTTAAATCTACGTTGGTAGGTATAGGTGGGTAATGGTAAGTACCTACAAAGGTAGGCAACCGATCTAAAAAGAAGTGAATATCTGATTTCTAATAAAATCTAGGTAATAAAAACAAAAATAGATAATTTTATTAGATATAATTATGTATAGATACCTATGTAGGTACCTACATGTTCTTCAATATATTATTTACATCTTGATTTTATTTTATAGGTAGGTACCAATCTTTACAATCTACAATATGGGGTAGGTACCTACGCAATGCGTAAGTTATTTATTACAAAAAAACAACTGGCAGCACACAAAATGGAAAAATTACATA
>NW_007459073.1:0-351 GCF_000475195.1 Diaphorina citri | reverse complement strand
GGGCGGGAATCGAACCCGCGGCCTAGCGCTTACAAGGCAGACGCACTACCAACTAAGCTAACTAGGCTGGCTCCAATATTTTTCAATCACCATACTTGAACAAATTTCCCCAGTTGTTTACCAACTTTTTCCTGGGTTTCCCTAACCTCTACAGTATGTTGTTCCATTTACTTTTCACCAAACTGTTCCCTACCTCGTCTACTTTTTTAACCAACTTTTTCTATGTGGTCCCTACGTCCACACATGCTGTTCCCTACCCCGTCCATTATTCACCCTCGCTCATTTCCCCAGTTTTTCCTGCTTTTTGTGTTCCCTACCCTAATGTTTCCTATATCGGGTTTCTGAGGTCCG
>NW_007459072.1:0-351 GCF_000475195.1 Diaphorina citri | reverse complement strand
TGCATTTAATACAGGGTGTCCCAGATAAAGCTATCGAGCAGTCATATGAAATTTTAAGCTCATATACGGGGTGAATTTAAACTTTTTCATAGAGGGAACTGTAACTACTGAGGTCTTATCGTGTTGAAAGAGAGGGGAGAAGAAGGACAGGATAGGAGAAAGCCAGCCATTTCGAGAAAGGACCTTATTCGTTCAGGATAAAATCCGCCTCGAGGAGAATCGAACCCGCGACCTAGCGCTTACAACCAAGCTAACTAGGCTGGCGAAAACTAGACGAAATGAAAATAGACCCAGTAGGTCCTGGCTGAAGTGAAGTTTACCTAGACAATGCTAAGTTTTATAGACCAGAAC
>NW_007459071.1:0-351 GCF_000475195.1 Diaphorina citri | reverse complement strand
AGACAGGATAGGAGAAAGCCAGCCGTTCCGAGAACGAACATTATCCCATCAGGATAAAATCCGCCCCGGGCAGGAATCAAACCCGCGGCCAAGGCAGACGCACTACCAACTAAGCTAACTAGGCTGGCAGAGGGGAAAGGAAATTAAGACTAACTAGTTTGTAGGTACATCTGAAAATCTTAATACCTAATTCTAAGTCCTTTTTGTGATAGGTGTAAAGTCCGTTTACAACGCGAAGAGGAAACGTCCCTGAGGGAAATTCTTGCGCTTTTACAAAGCAAAAAGCTAACGTCGAAATAGTAACACGTGATATGAGAGAGGGAAAGGAGTAAGGAGGAATAAGGGAAATAG
>NW_007459070.1:0-351 GCF_000475195.1 Diaphorina citri | reverse complement strand
TTCACTTAATTAATAATGAATTATCACTTGTTGTTCTAAAATTACAGGGTGTTCCTGAAAGCTTGCGCAACACTCGTAAAGGTGCAGAAAAGGCCAAGTTAGATTGATTGAAGCTCCATTGAGCCTGGTGTTCATCTGAACGGGTGACCAGTCATCAGGTAACAGAGTCACCATATCAGTCAATGTGCACATCATTATGGCCGATTAATCCACTCCTTCTCTCGCACTCTTTTCGCAGTCTCCTCTCCCTCCCTCCCCCTTGCAACCTCTCCCTCCCCTCCCCTATTCTGTCTCCCCCTCAAATCTTCTCTCTTTCTCTCTCTCTCTCTCTTTCTCTAATAAATAATAGCG
>NW_007459069.1:0-351 GCF_000475195.1 Diaphorina citri | reverse complement strand
TGTGAGCTGGAGAAGTCCCGGGTTCGATGCCAGGACAGACGGGGCCTGACAGACCAGACCTGCAATCAGGCCTGGGAAAGATTGGGACAGCTTGAGAGTTTCTGAAATACAAAAAAGCACAACATAACAGAATGTAGAATAGAAAATACCTTGTTTATCCTACCCGAATAAGACTGAAAATTCTCTTTACCCCAGCAAAGAGGAGGGTTGCGGGGTATATTGATGAAATTTAAAGATCTTTGTCATTAACTAAAATCTCTCTATTTAAAGCGCCTAAAGGGAAAAAAATCTCTAGCCAGCGTAGTTAGCTTGGGAGGTAAAGCACTTGCCTTGTAAGAGCTCAGTCCCGGG
>NW_007459068.1:0-351 GCF_000475195.1 Diaphorina citri | reverse complement strand
AGTTAAATGAGGGATAAGTAGCAAGTAGAAGGTAGCTACAAGTAAAGAGTAGGCAGTATTATAAATAGGTAAGGTGTACTTAGATATAGGAGTACATACCGAGTGCTGTATTTAGACTGTCAGTTTGAGATTAGTCCCATTAGGCCAAATTAATGTAAGCTTTGGGAAACATAAAATATTGCATCTTTTCATAATTGAACATTTTCATACAAGAAGGCACTAAACTTGATTAAGCCCTTTTAAGCCTCATTTTTTACTTAAAGCACCTTTTCTATTGTGGAATATTGTTAAGAATCAGTTGCAAAAAGAATCATGTTGATATCTCCATTATTCGTTAAGATACACAAGTTT
>NW_007459067.1:0-351 GCF_000475195.1 Diaphorina citri | reverse complement strand
GTCACATATTACTATGTATTTGGCTACTTTTCGCCTCACCTATCTTTAATACAACCTAGACACCATTTTGTTTAGCGTGGGCAGAAGCTTCTGGGTCTTCAGACTGGCCTCTCCTCTTTTTCTTCTCGTAACAGAATGACCAAATAGAGAATAGCACACGGTATTATGGTGCTCCAATGTTCCATGTGAATGAACTTATGTTCCATCGACATTGGAAATATCAAGGACGCCCAAATTTGAAATCCATGACCAACGGACTTGCCTGACTTCTTATTGAGCCTATAGATGAGCTTCAAGGCCAAAGGCCTAAAATCCAACTTTATTTTCAAAATTCTCGTCAACCCTACACTA
>NW_007459066.1:0-351 GCF_000475195.1 Diaphorina citri | reverse complement strand
ATATTTGCCTAAAGTTCACCTTTACTCTGAGTCTTTTCACAAATTTGGTAGAGTAGGTACATCGTACAATATTATGTGGGCAGTTTACTTATTACTGTTTGGTATGTCTTTGTCTTGTTAGTTTTTGTTAATATCTCAATTATTCTATCTAGCTCATTAATCTGTTCATATTATGATTTGCAAACCTAACCAGTAAACAAATACCTACCTCAAAGCGGATATTTACAGCTCCTTAGATCATTTTAAAGATGTAGTGAGCCTTGTATTGTAGATATATGTTAACGCTCAGCTCTGAGACATTGGATTGCATTTATAATATGCACTAGTTACTATGTTGTACAGGAGATTTTT
>NW_007459065.1:0-351 GCF_000475195.1 Diaphorina citri | reverse complement strand
CTTATCTGGACAGTGGCCAAACAGGCAAACACCTTAACCCTTTCACCCCTAAAGGGACAATACATCCCACAGAAACATTACTTTTAAAATGGGATATATCATCCTAGACCTAACGAAAAAATTCTGTTCTCAGTGTTTTTCAAATGTTTCTTTTGTGATCTAAGACGTCAGTAAAATTCACTTAGCTAACTTGTCTGGTTCTGTCACCAGATTGGTTTTTGTTCAATAGTCCTAGGAGGACATAAATCTTTGTAGAAGTCTTATTTATAGCCCAAATAACAAGCTGGGTCCGTCCCTCCGGGAATTTTTTAGCCCGTAGTTTATTCGATCGTGGTTAAAGAATACCTATGT
>NW_007459064.1:0-351 GCF_000475195.1 Diaphorina citri | reverse complement strand
TTATTATTATTATTATTATTATTATTATTATTATTATTATTATTATTATTATTATTATTATTTTTTTCAAAATTGTTCCTTTTTTACTAGTAGTTTTATAGGGCAAAAATGAACTTTTTTTTTTTAATTTTGTCACCCAGTGTACCTACTTTAACTGTTTAGCATACTGAAGTGGTGAACCTTCTGTTAGTAATGTAACAACCCTAGCAACCAATGTCCTTAAATTCTTTTCAAATTTTGTGAAAATTTGTGATCAATTGATTATACTAACATGTATACTCAATAATTGGAGTTCTTGTTTTTATCTTCAACTGACCTGTGCCAATCTCAACTGCATTTCTTCGGCATGTT
>NW_007459063.1:0-351 GCF_000475195.1 Diaphorina citri | reverse complement strand
CGACTCTGCCAGACGGAGAGGACTGATAAACCCATGGAGGCGTGGAAAAACAAATTGGCCGAGGATGAGGATCACAGTCGACTGTGGAGTACAAAGTAAGGAAATTAGAATTATATTTCGAGATGGACGCTCTGTTTTTCATCCCAACGCTGCGTTTTTGCGCGTTTTTCATTTCACTTCCCCTGCTCTTTGAGTGAACGCCGCATCCTAAATTTCGGAAGCTACTGTCGAGTAGTATTCAGTTCCGCCATAACGCGGTATTGGAATGAAAACCAGAGCTAGAGAGTTCGGAAGTACAACCACGTCAGAGACGTAGGGTGTAGAGTAAACACTTCGGAGCTAAATAAGGGT
>NW_007459062.1:0-351 GCF_000475195.1 Diaphorina citri | reverse complement strand
AAAGATAGACTCTCTTTTCTCATCATTCGTTTCAACATCCTGTTTTTCATTGTTTGTTTCCCATCTCAGAGTAGGATCGAGGAAGACCTTTGTTTTTAACACGATCGAGACAAATAATATCAGCGCGTCGGTTTTGCCGACTACCGACTACCATTATCTAAGGTTGACTCACAATTAGGGTTTCCAGACGTCCGGGTTTTCCCGGACATGTCCGGGTTTTTACATGTTTGTCCGGCGTCCGGGGGGGGATTTTTGAAAATTTGGGAAATGTCTGGGTTTTTGATGATAAGACTCCAATAATATTAAAAAGCGTTTTTCATTCTTTTGAGAAAAGATTTGAAAAAAAAAAAA
>NW_007459061.1:0-351 GCF_000475195.1 Diaphorina citri | reverse complement strand
AAAAAAAAAAAAAAAAAAAACTGAATAGAGGGTGGGCAGTAGAAGTCGTTGCAAAATTTGATTTCAAATTCGTATTTAAAGCATGTAGAGTCTGTGGTATGGGTGGGGAAATACTTGGTTTACCAATGACGGAACTTAGGCTTGTTTCAAGTCGGACGCGTAAACGCCTGCAAAACCAAACCTGTGAAAATGTTAGAGGCTATAGGTATAGACTTATAGAGGGTCTCTATCACTTTAATAAAATAAATAAATGTCTTTTCTTTGTGTTACTACATCACAACTTTGGTGCTCACTGCAGCATTGTAGGATTTTTCCAAATACATATATCGCAATAATCCAGCTCCCAATTAC
>NW_007459060.1:0-351 GCF_000475195.1 Diaphorina citri | reverse complement strand
CACTGACAACAGCTCAGGGTAGGTAATATCCTTTCCAACAAGGTACTCTGGATCATTTTCCAACAGCTTTGCTTCTGGGAAAATTTCAAAAAAATATTCAGACCTTTTGTCAGTTTTGTAGCAAAGTCTTTTTTTTGTGTGTGTGGTTTTTGGGTCTTTTCTTGGAAACGAAGCCAAAGTTGGGAAAATGATCCAGAGAACCTTGTTGGAAATGATATCTACGTACCTTAAGCCATTGTCCATGTTTTTCTGGGGCAGCCTGTATAGCCCACTGCTGATGTTAATGATGTCTGTGATACGGAAATGAATATTCAGCCATCATAAGGAAGGCAGAAAAAAATGATGATGATG
>NW_007459059.1:0-351 GCF_000475195.1 Diaphorina citri | reverse complement strand
CAAAATATGACCTTGAAACACTTAGAATAAATTTTAATTTCTACTTTCATCTACTCAATACCATACATACGAGTATACCTATACATGCATAAAATCCACAGTGATACTACATGATGCGACTACTTTAAATTTGAAGATAGAGGGGAAATAATATTCAGACATCAGATACCTGCATGCATGATTGATTGTATACATATGAACGTGTGAAAAACATATAAAGTATTGACTCACCATAGTACATTGACAATACAGGGTCTTATAAAAGACGACATCATGAAGAGAAGAGGACGTAGTCAAATCAGACTTAACAAAAACATCATAGATAACTTCAATGATGAAACATACATTAAA
>NW_007459058.1:0-351 GCF_000475195.1 Diaphorina citri | reverse complement strand
GGGTTAGCTGTTCTCCTCCCTGTTTATAGTCCCACAGCCAGACGCTAGTCTTCTCTCTGTTTAACGTCCCCTAGCCAACGTCCCCTTGTCTCGTCTGGCAGTGAAGGCTAATAACAGAGTAGACTATTGCAACCGCTACATTATACAAAGGTGGGTATTTAGGTACTTACTACACGACAAAGGTGGGTATTTAGGTACTTACTACGCGACAAAGGTGGGTACTGACTTACCGTCTAGGAAGCATGTCCAGTAGCACATCTTATGCAGATCATCATCCAGGAAAAACTCTCCCATACCATCCCGTCTGACATCTGCTAGCACCTGGAACCAATAGGAAATGGGAATCACATT
>NW_007459057.1:0-351 GCF_000475195.1 Diaphorina citri | reverse complement strand
CTATATTTTGAAAAGGATCCTCCACTACAGAGCTTAAAATACTCGATACCAGGAGTCACGTACAATTCCTATAATAGAGCCTAGTCCTAGTTCATCAGGTCAGATTTAGCAGAACGTACTGCAAATGATTCTGATAATGATAACCAATATCTTCTTATGTTCCACATTATTATCACGGATTCTCTCTCCTAACGATTAAATGATACCACAACTCAAACAACAAAGGTTTCGTCGAGAAGCAAGTGGGGAAAACGAGCATAATAAAGAAAAAAAAATCGGTTGACACGAAGCAATATTACTTGAATGGCACCCAGGGGAACGTGTGAGAACAAAATATCGACCAGAAAGTGA
>NW_007459056.1:0-351 GCF_000475195.1 Diaphorina citri | reverse complement strand
TGATCTCTACTGAGAACATCCAAAAACAGGTAATCTTTAATGTTTTCTATGGCGATTATCTTTGATTAATATTGGCAGATGTTTATCAATGTTTAATTAATTGATAAAGTTGTTTTATTGACATTTTATAGCTATTTATTTAAAAGAAGGAGGAGGGTCAACGGCAAAATAGATCAGTGTCGATATCATATTTGGTCCGTTTTGTTGCCGACACAGTTGTTTCTTTATCTTTAGGACTCTATTGTGCATAGGTACCTATTTAATCTTTTTGTGTTTTTTTTAGTCCGTCCTTCCTTTATTATTACTAATAATAAAAGGTATAGTGGACGGACTATTGTATTCGCTTCGGTG
>NW_007459055.1:0-351 GCF_000475195.1 Diaphorina citri | reverse complement strand
TACATATACCTACATACATACATAAGTAATAGTACTTAAATACCTAACTTAAGAACATAATATAGGTAACTTGTTTTCGTATGCATTTTGATATCTCTAGGTAGGTATATGTAATATTGATATTTATGGAATTTTATCATAAATTGCAGGGTCATCAGCACAGATTTGTATACACGAGTATCATGTTGTCCAGGTTTAATAAAATTATGACGGCAATTTTGATCAGTGAGCACTGACAAAATATTAGGTGGCTATACATGTAGGTACGTAGGTTTTTTGTTGTTGTTGTTGTTGTTGTTGTTGTTGTTGTTGTTGTTGTTGTTGTTGTTGTTGTTGTTGTTGGTGTTGTTG
>NW_007459054.1:0-351 GCF_000475195.1 Diaphorina citri | reverse complement strand
GAAAACGCTATCGATAGTCAAGCCTCAACTATCGATAGCGTTCGATAGTCAAAACTATCGATAGTTATCGATAGTGCTTTCAATTTCACTTCGGCGCGAACCACCAACCTCCAGATCCGAAGTCCACCGTCTTAACTACTAGACCACTGAGGATGGTATGAATGAAAAAATATGACATTAAACATTAAGGGTGGATTTTACCAATATTTTTTCAATCCTTAGAAGGCCTGTTAGCTAAAATCCTGCTAAGTTCTGTTTGATTTTTTTTTTTTAAAGAGGTTTGACAGAGGGAACTGTAACTGCTATATGGTCTTATCGTCCCGAAATCGAAGAGAGAAGGAAGACAGGATA
>NW_007459053.1:0-351 GCF_000475195.1 Diaphorina citri | reverse complement strand
AAGTGAAATGAGAATGAGACTGATCTGAGACCGAGAATTTTTGTTCAAAAATACGGGTTTTATAGACTGCTTACTGAAAATAATAAGTTATTCTTATTATTCAACCAATTCAACCTTGACTCTTCAACCACCATCAACAGTTCGAATATACTGTGAATAGTGTGAATGGGTTTAAACTTTAAATACTTATGTATACTTCCCCTTCTGAAAAACGCACGATACACCACTGTACCTCTATCTACCTATCTCCTTCTATTCTTTATTTCGCGAGTAGGATTTGGAAAAATCGATTGAAATTTTATGGCAAAAAAGGCAAATATTGATTTTGCCCTCATAATTATGACGGGGGCC
>NW_007459052.1:0-351 GCF_000475195.1 Diaphorina citri | reverse complement strand
TATATTTGCGTGTATTTTACGTGTTCCTATTTCCTATACATCTCCTTTTCTCCTATCAGGTAACGTGGGGATAAGTACCTATACTACCTGTACAATTGTGTACCTATATCCACATATCCACCCCTCTACGTGGATACTCGAAAGTGTTTGGACAGCATTAAGCAGAACAGAACCATTCATGAGGCGATTCCCCTCTATGGTTGGTTCTTTTCTGCTTTAATACTGTCCATTTATCAGACAGTTTATGGAGTGAGGTGCTCAAAATACCTGTAGGTACCTACACCTGCTAAATTGAATATGTATAAACTTCAATAATTTTAATCCCCTTCAGAACGAAATGTACATTTTTTA
>NW_007459051.1:0-351 GCF_000475195.1 Diaphorina citri | reverse complement strand
TCGTCTCAAGTGTCACTCCAACAATACTCCAACATGATAGGCATCCTCTTCCTCCTCCTCCTCCTTTATTCCTCCCTTGAACGAACAGATTATGTTCTAAGTATAACTACAAGTACATAATTACCGGTATTTGAACAATGACGTGTACTAGAGACTTTTTCCAAGGTTTGATAGAGGAAACTGTAGGTAGGTAACTGCTAAGGTCCTATCGTCTCGAAAGCCAAGAAAGTTAAGGAATACAGGATAGGAGAAATTCAGCCGTTCGACTTTCCGAGAAAGAGACTTTTTTAAATAAAAAATTAAAAATAATAATTTAGTGTTCTGTATATTGTTCAGTAGAAAATGACAAGT
>NW_007459050.1:0-351 GCF_000475195.1 Diaphorina citri | reverse complement strand
AATTTGAACCCAGTACCTCCAATTCGGGAGTCGGTTCTCGGTCACAGAGGTGGGCTGGGTTGTCTCGGACACGGAATATAGTAGTCGCTGTATTGTTGAATGAAACACAATTGTCCCATTAATGAATCCCAAGGTCATACGTACTCTATGTATTAAACTATGTAAATTACTATACATAGGTACTTATTCTATGTATATTAGAGCACTGAGTACATAACAATACCAGCTATACCTACTATTGTAGCCCTCTCTATAGTAACTGAGTACTCTGCCACTCAACCTAGACCACGCCCCTTTCATGAGAGAGATGGAGTGTGTATAAGAGAGAGAGAGAGATTTGATTTAATATGG
>NW_007459049.1:0-351 GCF_000475195.1 Diaphorina citri | reverse complement strand
TGAGAAGGTCACCAGAATTTGAGATCGATCTTGTTATCAATCTGGTAGATAGATATACAATGTCTTGTCGATAAACAGTTACATAGATATACAATGGCATATGTATTTTATATGTTGGGCCGCTATATTACATACATATTTAGATAGCTAATATACCAATTGAATACACTTGCGTGGAAATAATTTGGAACAATTTCCATTGGAAATTTCCATCAATTTATTCTGATCAGCCTTTAACATTTTGTGGGGCCAACTAAAAGCTCATGTACCTAGTTGCCTCTAGTATATGTAATCTCTTTGGTTGTCCAATCGGCTCTATTTTCTATGGCAAAATGGTTGTAATTAAAAAGG
>NW_007459048.1:0-283 GCF_000475195.1 Diaphorina citri | reverse complement strand
TCCCATTTAAACCTGTAGTACGTACATACATACGTACGTACGTACGTACGTACGTAACGTACAGACCATGGGCTAAAAGCCACTTTTTTGGAATCAGGGGACCCCAAAACGGATATTTCCACCCATTTCCCGATTTTGAAAATTTGGACCGATTGCAATACTTTCATTACTAGTATAGCTCCGCTATACTGTAGTAATAGGAAGTTTTTTTTAGAAGATTTGACACATACAAACAATCGAAAAAGGAGTTGAATGATTGGGAGGTATTTGTTGATCTGGTCGG
>NW_007459047.1:0-351 GCF_000475195.1 Diaphorina citri | reverse complement strand
AATTTTAGGAGAAAGGAGATATTGCGAGAAAACCTCTTTTTTGGCCGCCATGTTGGAAAAATCATTACGGTACGGGATAAGGGTACATCCTAGAAAAAAAGTGTGAGAATATAAAATGTAGAGAACAAAAATATAAACAACTTTCTAATTCATTGTTTCTAGAAAAAAATTACCGGAAACGAGATATTGTGAGAAAACCTCTTTTTTGGCCGCCATATTGGAAAAATCATTACGGTACGGGATTACGGTACATCCTAGAAAAAAAGTGTAAATGTACAAAATGTAGGAAATATAAATATAAAAAACTTTCTAATTCATTGTTATTAGAAAAAAGTTACCGGAAACGAGATA
>NW_007459046.1:0-351 GCF_000475195.1 Diaphorina citri | reverse complement strand
AAGTCAGAGAAAAAGTCAACCCCAGGACCTAAATCGAAGCAAGATAAAGCGAAAAACAGAGATAGTTCTAGGGACTCTGAACCTGAAGTAAAATCAGGACCTAAATCAAAGAAAGATATGACTTCAGGTCATAAACAAGAGAAAAAGACAAGTTCAGGACCTAAATCACGAAAAGACGTTCCGAAAACCAAAGTCCCTGTTGACAGTTCAAGCGATTCTGAGTCCGAAGAACTCTTGAGGTCCATATCAAAGAAGAAGACAGCAGGGCCTAAATCAAAGAAAGATGTGATCTCAGATCCCAAACTAGAGAAAAATAGAACCCCAGGACCTAAATCAAAACAAGATAAAGCG
>NW_007459045.1:0-351 GCF_000475195.1 Diaphorina citri | reverse complement strand
GCTCTCCGTCCGCGTCCCTCCCCCTCTCCTGTCTCCTTTCTCCTTCCCGTCTCTCCCTTCTCCTCTTCTTCCACTCTCTTCCCTTCCTTCTCCTCTCCGTTCTTCTTCGCCTCCGCTTCCTTTGCCCTTCATTCCTCTCTCTCCTCCTCTTCCTTCTCCTACTTCTTTCCCTCCTCCTTTGGCACTCTTTCCTGTCCCTCTTCTATTTCTACTTCACCTCTTTATATTCCCCTCTCTTAGTTCTTACCTCTCCCTACCCGCTCCTCTTCCCCCTTCTCTCCTCTCCACCCCTACTGCCCGAGTGAATATAATAGTAAGATATTAGATTCGGAAGTGAAACTTGTGTATAAG
>NW_007459044.1:0-351 GCF_000475195.1 Diaphorina citri | reverse complement strand
TTGATATATAGGTCGACCAGGTTTGGATAAGTCCTTCTATGGGGACAGACAGACAGACAGACCGACAGACAGACAGACAGACAGACAGACAGAAGACACCGAAGCGAATACAATAGTCCGTCCACTATACCTTTTATTATTAGTAATAATAAAGGAAGGACGGACTAAAAAGGTTATGTAGGTATGGAACTGTGCATGTAACTCATTGTACGAAAAATTCAGATAAACTGAGGATGTATCTCGCCCGGGGCAGATTTTATTCTGAACGGATACCTAATGTTTGTTCTCGGAGCGAATACTTCCCATTTAGGTGATGGGTCAACACGAGAACACCAGAAAGTAACCCGTTGA
>NW_007459043.1:0-351 GCF_000475195.1 Diaphorina citri | reverse complement strand
ACAACACTGTGGACTGTGACTTGATTACCTTGATATTAAAACTTCAAAAAATTACCTACTTACCAAAGCTTCATGTTGACATTTTCCACTGATGAGGAGGTATTTTCAAATTCAATAGATAATTATGCTAATATTATAAGTATGTAGACCCGATTATGATCGTAGGTACATAATTTTCGTAAAGTTATGTATGGTGAGGCTTTTAAAACAGAATGACCACTTACCTGGAACAAAGAAAAGAAAAACGGTAAAATTAGTAAAACACAAATCGCTAACATTCACTTACCTATGTAATTACTTGCGAGTTCAGTTTTCTAAATTCCAAGTTTATTTTTCTAATTTCTCATTCCC
>NW_007459042.1:0-351 GCF_000475195.1 Diaphorina citri | reverse complement strand
AATTCCTGACATTATATCGACATAAATCGTAATGATATGTTGGTGTAAATGCTGAATTAACACAACTGAAAGAAACCTGGCATTGCCTAAACATTTATGCCCGATCTTAAATTGGACTTACACGCTCAAGCCATTTGCACAAACTGGCTTGCGCATTCAGCTTTGTTCGGTTTGCACAAAACTGTGAGACCGGGCCACAGCTATTCCGGCGTTTTTCGTCAACAGCAACAGAGTGTTGATTTTGAAGTTGACTCTCTTTGATGGTTAGGTACTTACTATAATGTAGACTCGATACCAGAATCACTCGATTTTACGATGTTACCTCTGACAATACCTCTGTAGCCACCACTG
>NW_007459041.1:0-351 GCF_000475195.1 Diaphorina citri | reverse complement strand
TCCTATTGATAAAATGAACTTTAATCACTGATAACACAAAATAATAAATCAATAAACTTTAGGTCATATCAAATTTATGAATATGAATAACCAAGGTCAAAATATAAAATTATTAAGGTGAATGATTCCATACTCATTCCAATTACGAGTACTAATACATAAAGTACATGAGTACTGATACTCATGTATTTACTCATGTATTTTATACAGGTACATTGTTAAGTGCTTATCTTTGTTTGTGCAAAAATTTTATGACTTTCATACCGATCGAAGCATCTGCTAGAATCAGAAGTGAGGGGTCATTTACCATCAACATTCAACACGTTTTGATCAACATGTCAACTACATACT
>NW_007459040.1:0-351 GCF_000475195.1 Diaphorina citri | reverse complement strand
GGCTGACTAAGGTCTGAGCTTAGTTACCACAAAATGAAGTCCCAACACGGGATTTCAAAAACCATTAAACCCGAAGTTCTAGAGTCTAGATTAAAAAATACATTATTTGAAGAGGAAGAAGAAGTCTTCTAGAATTAGAAGAAGGAGGAGGAGGAGGAGGAGGAGGAGGAGAAGAAGAAGAAGAAGAAGAAGAAGAAGAAGAAGAAGAAGAAGTCTTCTAGAATTAGGAGAAGGAGGAGGAGAAGAAAAAGAAGAAGAAGAAGAAGAAGGAGGAAAGAAAAAAAAAAAAACAAAGATTGGATTTCTGGAAAATCAGACTGTATTGTCCAACATTGTCCCCGATTTCAGGTT
>NW_007459039.1:0-351 GCF_000475195.1 Diaphorina citri | reverse complement strand
ATTGCACAAGTCTGGACCCACCATTAGATGCCTTTTACTAAGTGAATTCTACAAACCACAGAATCACTATTTGTTAGTCTGGCTGGGGGACTTTAAACAGGGAGTAGGTACACCAGCCTGAAATTTCCCTTGCTAACGAAATAGCAAAGGTTGAGTGCGAACTGCGAAGGGCATCCTTTCGTTCTGTATTCCAAGTTTGAGAAGAGTAGGACGGAGCGTCAGCATTCACAATGCGATTGTCAAAAAACGCAGTCCCACCAGCTTCCCAAACATCATTGATTTTGAAATCAGCAATAAGGGCTGGACTTGTACTTGAGGAATCTCTCATGATAGGTTCTTTCACAATTCCAT
>NW_007459038.1:0-351 GCF_000475195.1 Diaphorina citri | reverse complement strand
GAAACGGGCGCTGACGCTTTTCTCGTGCAAAATTACCCCCCAAGGACCACACTCATTCGACATTACCTGAGTACAACAACAATAGGAGATTCACTGCCAGTCAGCACCATGAGACCTTTCCATATCATGAGTGCCGAACTGACAATCATGCCAAAACTGAGCACTTGGTAGAGGAACTGAAAACAGATAGAGAGAGAGAGAAAAAAAATGTTTTACTTAAAACTCAGAAAAATTGTCCATTTCTCAACATTATGAATTAATGATACCATTAAAAGGACCCTCACTTGAGAAAAGGTAAAAATTTTCATAGGTTGCATTATTGAGTTGAGTTTATTCTAATAAAAGCAATAC
>NW_007459037.1:0-351 GCF_000475195.1 Diaphorina citri | reverse complement strand
ACAGGATACAGAACAGCAAATGGTGTAGAAAATAGTCTTCTAGCTTCTACTATCATCTGGAGATAGATAAAAGCTTCGTGTACAAAACATTGGCAGCTTATTCCATGTAACGCATATGGTACTGAAACCGATACCATAAAAGGGGCAACCTCTTTAACTGAAGGAATAGTCAAAGAACCAATTTCTAAGCTCACAAACATATTGTGAAATAATGTGCTTTTCTGTTGAGAAAAATTGGACTCAATAATGACTGACAGTTGTCTACTTCTCCATAAGGTAAAATTTGGGTACCTTCAACTTCCCATTTGAAAGGTTAAAACGATATCGAAACGAATTAATGGATCTATTCGT
>NW_007459036.1:0-351 GCF_000475195.1 Diaphorina citri | reverse complement strand
TCTCAGCGCGACCTGTCGAGGCTGTCAGATCTACCTGATGGCAGCAATAATGAGTCTCTCAGACGACCTGTCAGGTCTGCCTGATAGTGAATGGCCGGCCTAACGCATATACCTTGTAACCCTTATAAGCGCTAGGTCACGAGTTCGCTTCCAGCCCAAACTTTATCATAAACAGATAAGGTTCGTTCTCGGAACGGCTGGTTTTCTCCTATCCTGTCCTCCTCTCTTCGATTCCGGGACGACAAGTCCTCTATATTGTTCGAGTTCTCTCTATCGAACATTAAAAAAAGAGTAAGAATCGTGCTATCTGTTTTCAATACCTGTCATCTGCTTCCTCATTTGGAGTCATCA
>NW_007459035.1:0-351 GCF_000475195.1 Diaphorina citri | reverse complement strand
TGAAAAAACAGAGGGAGGGGATGAATAGAAGATAAAGGAGAGAGAAGACTGGAGGAGAAGAAAGACAGAGGAGAGTGAAAAAGGAGGGGGTAGATGGAAGATAAATGAAAAAATAGAGGGAGGGGATGAATAGAAGATAAAGGAGAGAGAAGACTGGAGGAGAAGATAGAGAATGAGAAAGGAGGGGGTAGATGGAAGATAAATGAAAAAATAGGGTGGGAGAAGAAAATAATTGAGGAGAGGGAGAAGAAAGGAAAATGAAGGAGGAGAGAGAGAAGAGAGGGGAGTAAAACGATAAAAAAGAAGAATGAGGGCAATCACGAAAGAGAAGTAATAATAATAATAATAATA
>NW_007459034.1:0-351 GCF_000475195.1 Diaphorina citri | reverse complement strand
CACACAAAAACAATATCTTAATTTTCCACATTTCTACGAATATTCCGTGTAATAACACTATCTCTCTCTGCTTTTCTCTCCTTTCTCTCTCTCTCTCTCTCTCTGTCACACATCTCGGTTTTCGTTCCTCTTTCTATCTGTCTCCTCGCTCTCTCTCTCTCACTTTTGTCTATTTCTTTATGTTCTTATGACACTTTTTTCGTTCTAATACTATTATTTTTCTTCCCCTTTCTTTCCTCTTCCTTTTTCTCTCTCTCTTCCTTTCTACCAAACTTTCGTCTTTCCTATACCATACTCTCTCTTCTTTTCCCTTCTTTCTATTCTCCTTAATACTTTTATATATCCTCTTTC
>NW_007459033.1:0-351 GCF_000475195.1 Diaphorina citri | reverse complement strand
GAACCTAGCGCTTACAAGGCAGGCCCTCTTCACTGCAAGCGAATCTAACTGGGCTAGAATAATTATATTTTTTGATATACTTACCTAGGAATTTACAAAATATTAACAGATTCAACAGTGTTATTGCCGAATGTCATCAACCAGTTACCAGAGTTCCATCGAGACCATATCCTGTTGACGGAGCCCTTGACTAGTTTACACGTATATTGTGTTCGAGTAGGTACCTCAACTTACTTGACTATACTGCTTTCTACTTCCGATTCTTCCCTGAGTACCGGAAGCATTGTAAAAGCTGTGTCCACACATAGTCATCTTCCCTGAGCACCGGAAGCATTGTAAAAGCTGTGTCCA
>NW_007459032.1:0-351 GCF_000475195.1 Diaphorina citri | reverse complement strand
CTCGGCCCCGCCGGGAATCGAACCCGGACCTCCTGCGTGCAAGCCTAGTGTGATACCCACTCGGGCACGGAGGTTGCTTTGAGATATTAATGTACCTTTTGCAATAAGCTTTAAAAGTGAACCTACTTATAGGTACTTGGCGGATAAAAATAGCTTCCTAATGTACAATGAAGATATTGCTACCATTAGGTATATTCTCCCGCGTGATGACAGTGGCAGTCCAAGTGTTAAATCGAAGAATGGGGTCTCCTGTAAGTGTGAATGACATCCGAACAGTGTCTACGAGTATTCTACTTTGAATGATTAAATGTGTTTTCATTGCGAAAAATAGACCCAACTATGTGACTGTTC
>NW_007459031.1:0-351 GCF_000475195.1 Diaphorina citri | reverse complement strand
CACTCGCGATGCAAGTTTAAATCCAGCCAGACTTGACTTGCAAGTGTATATCCAGCCTCTGAGATCCAGCCACACGTGATGTCAGCGCATGCGCAGAGTAAAACACGTCACCGGCTTTTTTGAAGCTAAGTTAGAAGTCAGCCATATTGCGAAATTGAAATTGCGATTAATTTATAATTTTCCAAACATTTTATTTAAAGAATTTAATATTTAAAGAAATTTGTGTTTTAATTTTAGGTACCTAATTAAAAACTAAAGACAGTTTATTTAAAATTCAAATTATAATACCTATAGTGACATTTTATACTCTGTTTTCATTCTATTTTTATTAGTAAGAACTTTCCTAGAGTT
>NW_007459030.1:0-351 GCF_000475195.1 Diaphorina citri | reverse complement strand
ATTAGTTCTACCTGATAGTGTGTGTGTACCTGTCAGGTCTACCTGATAGTGTATGTGCTCATCAAGCATTAGTTCTACCTGATAGTGTGTGTGTACCGTTCAGTTTTACCTGATAATGATTGGCTGGCCCAAAGCCAGCCGTTCCGAGAATGAACCTTAAGACTAAGCTGGTCTACTCTCTGTTTTAAAGTCCATCAGCCAGACGAAAAAATCAAGATAGCAAGATTCTATGCAAATATCTTTGTTAAGATACCTATAAAGAATTAAGAAGACAGCAAGAGTCTATGCAAATTGCAAATATCTTTGTTAAGATACCTATAAAGAATTAAGATAGCAAGTTTCTATGCAAAT
>NW_007459029.1:0-351 GCF_000475195.1 Diaphorina citri | reverse complement strand
GACCTCTGACTACTGGAACATTGACCACTCCTCCAATAGATTTAAAATAAAAAGAGGTTTGATAGAGGGAACTGTAACTGCTAAGGCTAAGGTCTTCTCGTCCCGAAAGGTAGAGAGTGAAGATAGGTAATGCCAGCCGTTTAGCTTGATTTCCAACAGACCTGTTTGAGTTGTGTAAATGTGTACTGGTCAAGTGGTCTGCTTGGATAAATTTTATCATTATTATTTTTATTTATTTATTTTTCTGCCCCTCCAAATTTTATCCTTTTTTTCCTTAAATACCTACTTGACCAATTTTTTGTTCAAAAAAAAAAAAAAAAAAAAAAAAAAAAAAAAAAAAAAAAACAAAAA
>NW_007459028.1:0-351 GCF_000475195.1 Diaphorina citri | reverse complement strand
AGGTAAGGTTTGTTCTCAGAAGGGCGAACTATCCTCTCTGCGATATCGGGACAATTTGACGTCCGTTGTTTGGGGTTACGTACGTCACGTCAAGTGATGGTAGTGTGGCTGTCCTGAACGAAACCGCCTACAATCTACAATATAATGGGAAAACTTTGAACTACATCTTTGTGACTTCCCTAGTGTGTTTCTACCTTTACCATACTTTCGTGGAATAAGGCCCTGTAGTCTATTCGACTCACGTTTGCTCTTCTTCATCTCGTCTTCATAAATATACTCATACGTATACTCATCCGATGTGGCCCCCTTGCGCCTGTGTTTCTGTCCAGGCTCGGACTTCTCCTTCTTGAA
>NW_007459027.1:0-351 GCF_000475195.1 Diaphorina citri | reverse complement strand
TATATCAAATGAAACACAGTGTTGTTGGTCTAAAGTCTAAATGTCAATTGAAAATGTGGGATAATATCTCAATCTTAACGTTCCTTTTTAATTTTTTGTTGCATCATTACGGGTACAAGAAAAATTCATTAACTATTGTTGACAAATGTGTTTTCCTTAGCCCTAGACTTTTAGTCCTAGGGTCGCCCCTGTGGACAAGAATTTCCACGCTTTAGTCCTAAATTCCAACTGTCACAAATGTGGTGGTAGAAATTTATTTTATTTCACAATTCATTAACCGCGAATGTTTCTACCTATTGTAACACAAGATGTTGCAATGGAGATTCAAAATTCGACCCAATGGGGTACAAA
>NW_007459026.1:0-351 GCF_000475195.1 Diaphorina citri | reverse complement strand
TGTTTTGACACTAAAAACTGATCATCGAAAATTTGACCCGATTACATTACTTTCCTTCCTATAGGATAAGGAAAGTAATAAAAAATTAATCAAATCAAATCATAAATTCTTTGTGGTAAAGCAGAGAGCTGTGCTGCCTTTTCGCGCACAGAGGGGCATAATCAAATAGGGCTAGGTAGGTGTATTTTATTCTATTTCTTACCATTATCGATTTTATTGGCTAGTTGAGACTCGTGGGATTTGGATTTGGTGAGGGGCGTGGCTTCGGGTAATAGGGTGGGCGTGGTCAAGCCCGTATCATGCTTCTTGCGAGGGGTCGGGGTCGTGGGGAACTTTATCACATTTCTATCA
>NW_007459025.1:0-351 GCF_000475195.1 Diaphorina citri | reverse complement strand
GGGATAGCATACCAAATTTCATCGCTCTAGGACAAACCGTTCTTGAGATATTTTGAATACCACCTTTTCCCATTTTCCTATTTAAACCTGTAGTACACACATACATACATACGTACAGACCATGGGCTAAAAATCACTTTTTTGACATCAGGGGATCCCAAAACGAATATTTCCAACCATTTCCCGATTTTGAAAATTTGGACGATTGCAATACTTTCATTACTAGTATAGCTCCACTATACTGTAGTATTAATAGAAAGTAAAAATTACAGGACAATAATGATGATGATGATGATGATGATGATGATGATGATGATGATGATGATGATGATGATGATGATGATGATGATG
>NW_007459024.1:0-351 GCF_000475195.1 Diaphorina citri | reverse complement strand
TTTAGTCAAGTGAAGACTTATTCTCTTCTTATTTTAGTATTAATTAGTACTTGACATGGTATCCCGTTTTCAAAGTTTTTTTTTAAAGTTTATTCAATAAGCTACTAAAAAATGCTAGCTATAGGTGTACCTACAAGTGTCAATTTCAGAAATTGAATCATCTGTGATCCCAGGAAAATCGTGCGCGGGACTCATTCTGGGCAGCTCTTATTGCATTCCTACTAAATTACCTGACTCATCCGTGAAATGCAGTTTTCATGCTCGACAAGAAGCACCTATTATCTAATTATCACTTCATTTTAAAATAATTATACAGAGTACGAAGCACACATTAGTATAATTACGTGTGTA
>NW_007459023.1:0-351 GCF_000475195.1 Diaphorina citri | reverse complement strand
CCCTATATGCGGCGCAAAGAATACCATTAGATTCCATTAGGTGTATTTTTCTCTCAAGATTCAATGTGGCAAGAACTTCAGGGCAGCTACGTGAGTTATTTCCTCCAGTTCATACAGAGCGTCTTTTTCTCTCAAGATTCAATGTGGCAAGAACTTCAGGGCAGCTACGTGAGTTATTTCCTCCAGTTCATACAGAGCGTCTGCTCTTTTTTTTATTTTTTATCAACCGATTTATTATTACCAATGTATTCTATTCTATATTTTTCTTTAAAACTATCTAGGGCAGGGGTTCCCAAACTTTTGAGTACTGTGTACCACCTGTTACGTCAAGGCTCTTTTGGCGTACCTCCA
>NW_007459022.1:0-351 GCF_000475195.1 Diaphorina citri | reverse complement strand
TTACTTTAACAATTGAATTGTGGTCTTGAACATTCCATGAATAGGTACTTTTTCTAAGTGAGGTTGTTCAATTCATTTCCTTGAATTGCTTTGGATATCTGAAATAATACAATTGAATGCTTCGAATTTCATGGTAACAGAACTTCGATTTTTCTTTTTCTTTATGGTAGGAGTTTAAAGTTTCTTCGGGAAAAAAACATGGGTAGCCTCTGCATAGTAGATTGCTTTAACTTATCAAAACACCGCAAATGGTTAATTTTCCGCTGGTCACTTTTCACGACTCACTCTACTCATATCCTGTGGATGGTATTAGATTCAATATTTACATGCATGGTTTTAGAGTCCCATTTT
>NW_007459021.1:0-351 GCF_000475195.1 Diaphorina citri | reverse complement strand
CTTTCAGTAAACTTGCTCCTGGATATATTTACGACCATCTGGAACCTTAAACATACGAAAGCGAAAGAAAAGGGAATACCTATTACTGATTTTTTTTTTTTACTTTTATTAAAATACTTGTGCTGTAAAACTTGGATTTTTTGCCCTCTTTTTTATAGTAGGAAATAAAACCTGTGAGTCGCCAGATGTACAATTGAAAAGATGGTCTTTCCTCTCTTATCGTGCGAGTACAGAAAACAGCAAATTCATTCTTAATGGTAACTTAGGTTAGCTCGAAGCAAATCTATTCTTAATGTTAGAAGTTTCTATGAAAGGTGAGGTGTGAGCTAATGGCGGAGATCTTAGGTTAAC
>NW_007459020.1:0-351 GCF_000475195.1 Diaphorina citri | reverse complement strand
ATAATAATATTTCGAGTTAGGTACTTACCTACTTTCGGAGTCCGTCACCAAAACGATCAAATCTTCGTCTTGGAAGACGAATTTTGCCTGCCTTATAAGCGCTAGGGCGCGGGTTCGATTCCCACCCGAGGCGAACTACATTCTAAACCAGTGATTCGCTGAAAAAAATCAATAAAAAAATAGATGGAATAAGGATTAATATTATTATTATTATTGATTGAATAAGAATAAGGTACCTGCATTGACAGTAGCCCGCGTTGTCCAGAAGTACTCCACATTGAGAACCCCTTGTTTGAGTTCTTGCTCTCTGAGCTCATTCACTTTCTGCTTGATACTGACTATCACTTTGCT
>NW_007459019.1:0-351 GCF_000475195.1 Diaphorina citri | reverse complement strand
CTCTCCCTTATGTGAGAATAAGGGAAAATGTATACGTTTTGAACCCTAAAAACCTGGGTGCATAAAAAATAATTACGAATATTAGAATACGAAATTTTCGGATGTGGGATTCCCCACTTACGGCAGTAGGTCAAGGGGCAAAAGATTTACGGACAGCGAACGAGGTAGTAAGGACCGGGGAGGGAGGGAGCAGAATGAAATGGAGGGAGGGAGAGGAGAATAATGAAATGGAGGGAGGAGAGAATATTGAGGGATAGGAAGGTTGAACACAGTAGGTACAAGGGGAGAAAAAGGAGGAGAATCAGGAAAAGTGGAGATATAAAGAATGGAAATAGGGGATGAACGAAGAAG
>NW_007459018.1:0-351 GCF_000475195.1 Diaphorina citri | reverse complement strand
GGATTAATTTGAAATTCAAAATTATATTTATTGTTCTATGCAGGGATAGTATACAGGGTGACAGGGTGTCCACTTGACCTCATTGACTATTAGTTTGTCAGTTGTAGGCTGAGTCAGTTCTGTAGGTCTTCACAGTTCATAAATTCATAAAATATATCGTGCTCCTCGAATTCTATAGCAATAATAATGATATAACTTTACTGCACATAAGTAGAGATCAAAAATTGAACCGAGTTACATTGGATGTTATCAGGAATTGCAAAATCTCTACTGTTTCTATTCTCCATTTTCTTCTGGTATGGAATATCATCGGACCCACGCTGTACGCGGGTAATAGCTACCATTAATTAT
>NW_007459017.1:0-351 GCF_000475195.1 Diaphorina citri | reverse complement strand
CTTCTCTCTTCGATTTCGGGACGATAAGACCATAGCAGTTACAGTTCCCTCTGTCAAACCTCTTAAAAAAATAATAAATTGGGCCCAAAAACAAAGGAAAAAGATCCCATTGTAAAATGAGACAAATGAGCAAATTTCAAAGGTATCGCCAGTCTAGTTAGCTTGGTTGGTAGCGCGTCTGCCTCGTAAGACCTAGGTTCGGTTTCCGCCCAGAGCGGATTTCATCCTGAAAGGATAAGGTTCGTTCTCGGAACGGCTGTGGCTTTCTCCTATACTATATTTCTTCTCCCTTCACTTTCGGAACTAGAAAACCTTCGCAGTTGTAGTTCTCTCTATCAAAAAAAAAAAAAA
>NW_007459016.1:0-351 GCF_000475195.1 Diaphorina citri | reverse complement strand
GTTTGCTCTTCCACTTTGCTAAACCTTTATAAACGAGAAAATGTTGTATTAAACCGCCTTAAACGAAAAAATGAGCTACTTCCAGGTTCGACTGTATTTTGTTTATCTGTTTTTAATAATAGGTATTTACCTATCACCTATCGTACCTATGTACATATCGTACCTATTTTGTTTATCTGTTTTTAATAATAGGTATGTTACCTATCACCTATCGTACCTAAGTACATATCGTACCTATGTGATTTCGCGATTATGTTCGCGGATTTGGCGATGATGTTCGCGGATTTGGCGATTATGTTCGCGGATTTGCCGATTATGTTCGCGGATTTCGCGATTATGTTCGCGGATTTC
>NW_007459015.1:0-351 GCF_000475195.1 Diaphorina citri | reverse complement strand
GTTTATTCGTGGTTTTTGAGGGTAGAAGTCTCATATAATATTTTTTATAGTGAAAAATCCTCTATAGACAATAGAAAATCTGGTTAACTTTTTTACTTTCTCTGACTCCAATAACATTTTTAAGCTAGCATCACGCTATTGGCCAGATGGTCACCCATCCGGGTACTAACCACGCGCAACCGTGCTCAACTTCAGTGATCCATGCGGAACTGGTGCTTTCAGGTTGTGATTAATTGATTATGTGCCGAGTTGAGCTGAGACAGTACTAGGTGAAAGAAGATATTGTTTCTACAGTTTGGCATGGGAGTGGTAACTTAAAAACAAGGCAAGTTTACCAACCTTGCCTATCTC
>NW_007459014.1:0-351 GCF_000475195.1 Diaphorina citri | reverse complement strand
GAGAGAGAGAGAGAGAGAGAGAGAGAGAGAGAGAGAGAAAGAGAGAGATCTATCAACAGGGAGAGAGCACACCGAAATCTTCTCAAACGTCAGACAGGATCAGCCGCAGTGAGGGAGTTATTTCAAATTGAAATTTATGAGAAAAAGGATAAGAAAAAGAAGGAGGAGAAGAGAGAAAAAAAGAGAAAAAGAAGAGAGGTTAAGGAGAGAGAAACCTGGACTTGACAAGGCGGAAAAGGATCCGGGCAAAGAATGACAAGGAATGTCAAACTACAACATTCCCGACATTCTGACATTCATATTTTCTCTCCTGACATTTTACTTTCCAGAAACAAAACACGGGATGTGAGA
>NW_007459013.1:0-351 GCF_000475195.1 Diaphorina citri | reverse complement strand
TAGATATTCTTTGAATGATTT
Organism: Diaphorina citri; assembly: GCF_000475195.1. Lineage (NCBI taxonomy): Eukaryota > Metazoa > Arthropoda > Insecta > Hemiptera > Psyllidae > Diaphorina > Diaphorina citri. The sequence continues at coordinate 330 of NW_007459013.1, read as the reverse complement.
CAGAAAAGTCCATAGAGCATTCTGTTGACCGACGTGTATGGGGTTTCTCACCTCATGCAAGCCAGGACTTTCAGCACACCCTTGAACTAAATTTAATATTTGTCATGCACTTTCAGACAAAAACTGTCCCCCCACCATAGATCCATAGAAGTATCTAGAACTAGAGACTAGATATGAATTAGGTAGGTACTGGATACTAGAACAATCCTATGATACAATATGTACCCTCTATTTTAATATTGTGCCGTACTATTACGACTTTCACTATAACGCCAGAAATAACAGCGTAGATCTACAAGGATTATCTGTTTTTGATAGAGTAGGTACCTA
>NW_007459012.1:0-351 GCF_000475195.1 Diaphorina citri | reverse complement strand
GATATAGTTCCGTGCATAGATCTGATTGCAAACGTATGATGTTGTGATACCTATTTTAATCTCTATTTATAATCATTTCCAAGTGAGCATGCGATTCCAGTACAGTAGGTTTGTGTATTACAAACTTATGAGAGTAATACCTATGGCCATATGGGCAATGTATAGCTGTGTGGAGAGATAATAATCCCACTTTGTCCTATTTGCTATAATTAGATGCATTACCTTCTTGATAGCTGGACAGCATTGAGCAGAAAAGAACCATCCATAAGATAAGGTAATTAATTCCCCTTACGGATTTTTTTGCTTAATGCTGTCCAGTTGGTTAGTTGGCTAGAAAAGAATAGAATATAC
>NW_007459011.1:0-351 GCF_000475195.1 Diaphorina citri | reverse complement strand
AGCTACATACCAAATTTCAAGTCTCTAGCTCTTACCGTTCTCGAGATATTTTGTTTACAGACGGACAGACAGACAGACGGACACACAGACACACACACGGACCAATGGCTGAAACTTTGGATTTAGGCTCTAGGGACCTCAAAACGTGTTTTGGCAATAAAATCTGACCATCGAAAATTTGACCCGATTACATTACTTTCCTTCCTATAGGATAAGGAAAGTAAAAAATCAATGTAAATATTCAATGGTTTAAGATACACTCACGCATCTTCATGTTTGTTACAGAGGATGTTTTTTTACATCTGATACACATGATAACTCAAAATTGTGATTTTTACACTTACACCTCTT
>NW_007459010.1:0-351 GCF_000475195.1 Diaphorina citri | reverse complement strand
GATTCCTCTAACCCAAGTTCAATGTCCTCCTCAAGGGGCCCCGGAAGCGGCATTTTCGGAATTTCCCTTCTTCTAAAGTTCCCCTTGTTTTAGCGTGGTACCGTCTCTACGAAACCATAGAAAATTCAAGACAGCGCACCATCGGAATAGTTTCCGAAAGGAAAATAAAACCAAACAAATATATTGTTGCTATCAGGCCAGCCACTCAGTATCAGCCAGACCTGTCAGGTCAATCTCTACTTGATAGTGTGTGCTCATCAGGTATCAGGTAGGCCTGATCAGATGTACTTGTCAGGTCTACCTTATAGTGTGTTTGCTCATCAGGTATCAGGTAGGCCTGACAGGCGGACC
>NW_007459009.1:0-351 GCF_000475195.1 Diaphorina citri | reverse complement strand
TATTTTGTTTCCCCCATAACGTGTCCAGCACAATAGACAGAGACCTGCCCCGTTGCTCAAATCCCTGTAGGAAACAAAACAGAAGAATAGATGAACAAAAGGTTTGAAAATGTAAAAGTAAATGCAGGTTCTCAATGCATATAGGTAGGTGACATAAATTCCGTATTGTACCTCACGATAAAAGGCCATTATCTAGCCCGGATCCGCCTAATGATAGTAGTAGTCATAATAATGATAATAATAGTAAATAATAATCATTAAGTTTGATGGTGGTGTTTGTTGTTTTATGGACTGTTTTGGTGTCCTTTATATTTTTTTGGTACCTATTTATGGGGCGATTTAGTGTGCTTT
>NW_007459008.1:0-351 GCF_000475195.1 Diaphorina citri | reverse complement strand
TACTAGCTCTGAAGATATATGTCAGGTGTGGCGTTAATTCTTCCTGTGCTTCTTGCAGCATGCAGGGAAGTATTCCATCCACTCCTGGGCTTTTAAATGGTCCGAAAGATTGTATCGCCCATTTAATTGAAGATGGTGTAATGAGCCATCTCGCAAATTTCCACCCTTCTCTTGTTGGTCTACTCCACTGCGTAGGTCCAGGAGATCCGGTGTTAATTTGTGATCCTGGGAAGTGACAGTCCAGTAAAACTCTTAATGTCTCTTTGCCAGTTTTTGTATACTCTTCTTGAGAGTTTAGTAATGTGCCCATTGGGTTTATGGGTACACTTTTTAGAACTTTACTTAGTCTAC
>NW_007459007.1:0-351 GCF_000475195.1 Diaphorina citri | reverse complement strand
AAGGATATTACTTAAAATAGAGTAATCACGGCAAAGCACATTTATAAATAATTATAATAGATCTACATGAGGGAACAGATTGATATTTAGCATTATAAGCTATTTATATTTACAGCCCACTGTACGTACTTACATCTAGGTAAATCAAATTACACAAACACAATACGTACATATAGAACCTACATAAATATTCAAGTAATTTATATGTAAAAAAAATATCATTATTATTGTATAGGTATGCCAAAAATATTCAGAGTATACCACATATAATATAGAACCCCAACCTACTGGAAAAATGTTATTTAAACATCATGTTTGTAATAATAATAGAGAGAGATAAAAAAAAGCCTA
>NW_007459006.1:0-351 GCF_000475195.1 Diaphorina citri | reverse complement strand
TGTTCACCTTCATCCCCCCAGGATATGTGAATGTGTAGACTGTATAATGACAAACTCCAGGTTCATGCTTTTAAAAAAATTCTCCTGTGGAGCTGAAGATTAGGATGTCGATGTGACTGAATTTCTGAAGACTTTAGACCCAAATGTTCAAAAATTTCGCCTGCGGCGCTGTTATTATAATCTATATTGTTATTATATTCTAAAAAAAAATGCCAGTTATAGTAAATACCTAGGTATTAGGGGCCCAAAGCCAGATCAAAGAGAAATGGCTGTAAGTAGTCTTGAGGTCATTATCTTGGTCAAAGGTCATTTATCTTGAAAAAATTTGGCCTGCGGCGCAGTTATTTCATG
>NW_007459005.1:0-351 GCF_000475195.1 Diaphorina citri | reverse complement strand
CCTAATAATGATGTTTATGAACCAGATTTTATTGGTGTATTGTTTGTAACCCAAGTGCATGTTAAAGCATAAGTGCCATGTGTGTTGATAGTCATGTTGAGGAGCTATTGTTCTAATATTAGAATGTGCATGCTTTACCCTCGAAAGGATTTTACTCAATGTACGTGAAAGTATACCCAGCCCTTACCAATATGATTTGTAAGGAGTGTTGAAAATAAGTCTCTGTATAGCCCGTTCTAATTATTCGAAGACAACAAAATATGCCTCAAAACATCATGGACAAATGCAATTCTGTATAGCTATACAAACATAATGATTCTTGCCTGGATACTTCGCTATACAAGGGAATAC
>NW_007459004.1:0-351 GCF_000475195.1 Diaphorina citri | reverse complement strand
TTTCGTGGAAAATGTTGAAAAGGTTGTGAACAAAATATCTCAAGAACGGTTTGTGGTAAAGCGATGAAATTTGGTATGATATACCGATATGTTCCAAGGACGCGACTGTAACAATTTGGTAAAAATCGGATAGTCACCCATCCAGATATCAACCAAAGTCAATGTTGCTTCGAACTTCGAAAAAAAATCTATTTTTTTTCATACTTTTTATGATTCCTTATCACACGGGGAGCATTTTAAGATAGGAAATTTTTGGTCGAAAATTGGGCGCCGTAGGCGGTCGATTTTGAAATTTTCAAAAAAAAAAGTTCAATTTTTGGACACTTTTTAATGATCCCTCATTAAGTCATT
>NW_007459003.1:0-351 GCF_000475195.1 Diaphorina citri | reverse complement strand
CGAAATTGGTGGATGTGCTCCTAATACCAACCCACAGCTTCATTATAATTGTGTCTGAGATTATTGAAGGAATTTCATCTTCAGGATCTAGAGTTTTTTTAGCAATGCATATTGTAATGCTAAATCCACTTTGGATAAAAAACATTTTCTTAATACCTAGGTACATAGTACATACATATAATTATTATGTACATGCCTATTTGCCTATGTATGGACTGATTACCTACTACCGTTTCATCTTTTATCTACTCGTATTTGAAGTTGGCAGCAGATATCAGGAGATATCTCATTTCTAAAAACGTATTCTGCATCGGATGCTGGGATGATATGCTCTGACTTTTGAACAATGGA
>NW_007459002.1:0-351 GCF_000475195.1 Diaphorina citri | reverse complement strand
CCACATACCTAGATAGGTACACAAACCTTCGTAAAAACATAAGGAACAACGGAAGTAGGTACCGATTAATTATAAGTACACATAATATTTACCATATTATGGTACCTATTAAGTGTGAGAAAGGTTTAATATTTTGTTACTATTGCAAAGTGAATTTGTAATAAATTTGATATGTGAGAACCAAATATAAGTAACTATTAAGTTCGGTTTGCTAAAGAAAGGGAGAAAACTCGTTCGAAATGAACTCCTGCAGAATGATAGTGTGTTTCAAACTTGTGTTCCTGATGTACTTGAACTCTGTGACGTCACGCTTAGCAGATTCCGAAATTTTGGAAGGTAAGTAGGTAATAG
>NW_007459001.1:0-351 GCF_000475195.1 Diaphorina citri | reverse complement strand
GCGATTTTGTTCGCGGATTTGGCAATTATGTTCGCGGATTCGCGTCCCGAATCGACATTTTGGGTATTTGGCAAGCCTACTTATAAGCTATACCTACTTACCTAACTAATATTATTTTACGTAGGTAGGTATAGGTTCCAGGAGTAGGTATACATTACCTAGATACATAGATATGTAGGTACTTCTATGACTTGGAAACTTCACTCAGCACTGTGTAGAAGGAAAATATTCTCCTGCAAAGCTGAAACCAAAACAACATCCATTTGATTAACCAGTGGTGTAGTGGTTAGCGCGGTGGACTTCGGATCTGGAGGTTGGTGGTTCGAGTCCAAGTCCAGTCATAAAATTTAG
>NW_007459000.1:0-351 GCF_000475195.1 Diaphorina citri | reverse complement strand
AAAAAAAAAAATATATATTTATATATAACATGCTCAATGGAATATGTGTTGTCTACTGGTAGCTAGCTATCTATCTGTTATCTGTCCCAAAATATTTCCAAATTTGTTCGTTTCGTTTTGGTACTTTTTTTTTTGCGAAAAATTAGTTCAGGAGATTTAACATGGGTTTAGTTTTATTTTCAGTTTTACAATTTTCCGCTTAGCAACACAAATCGAGATTAAAACGTGTATAAATAAATAAATTTATATTTTCTAAATAAAAAAAAGAGAGAAGATTATGTTTAAATGGGCGACACTGGGGGGTGGGGGGTAGGAGAGAGAAAGAGAGGGTCTGGAACCTCATCAGTCTCA
>NW_007458999.1:0-351 GCF_000475195.1 Diaphorina citri | reverse complement strand
CTAGCGCTTACAAAATTACAAGACAAGACGTTCTTCTCTCCAAGCTTTTCAGATCCCTTCTTCAATAGGCGCTTCCATTAGGTATATTACCTACTCAAAGAAGCACAAAATGACTACAAAGGATAAATGTCTGTTATCATTAGAAAATTCCATGCTAGATAAGTAGAAATTAATGGAAACTACCTACTATTTGTATTGCTACACAAATTTCAACTGAAGTGCTTAGATAATCTTTCAGAAGTTAGCATTAGAAAAGAGAGCGTTAGGTAGCAAGTAGCATGCGAAAATCTTGTACTTTGCTCTTCAAGTGAAAATCTCAGATTTTGTGAGTCGTAAGCTTTCTCTGTCTGT
>NW_007458998.1:0-351 GCF_000475195.1 Diaphorina citri | reverse complement strand
ATGATTAGAAAGCCAAACCGCTTTCTCTGATTTGATTTATGTACCTGTTGTAAGTCTCTCCTATTATAATTTTCTAGACAAAATTTGGTAACCTTTGGGAAATTATTTTAAAGGGGGCCAATCATTTGTATTTTGATATTTGTACATACATTCAAATTGAAATTAACTGTTTATTTGTCACATTTGACATCATTGTCATGGGATTAGCATTTAGCATTTCATTGTACTTAGTTTAATAACTTTATAATTTGTGTCTAGTATCTACTTGAATTCGCTTTTAAAATAATACTTTGATTATTCATGATACTATTAGGTTGTATGTGACATTTGCATTTTTAACTTGTTACTTGT
>NW_007458997.1:0-351 GCF_000475195.1 Diaphorina citri | reverse complement strand
AAGGAAACTATTGAATGAAATAATGATAGGTTCAACTAATAAGTACACTCTGCACCCTCGATTTCAATCAAATGGAATGAATTACGACAACCCTGAAAAGTAGAGCCCTTGTGTCCCTATGTGTAGTAAAAAATAGTCTATGGAAACCAAAATAAGAGCCTAGAAAAGATGAATTTAGCAGGAAAAACAGTACAACATAACAGTACATTCTAGGATAGATCTCCTTTTGAATGGATTATGTTAGTAACCCATGCTGATATACCTGAACCAAACTTGGGGTGCTTGCGGACATTGCTCCAGAAGAAATCACAAGGAGTGAGAAGAAGAGAAACTTAGAAAATGTGTCCTTTG
>NW_007458996.1:0-351 GCF_000475195.1 Diaphorina citri | reverse complement strand
AAAAGTAGTTCGTTGTAAAAACAAGGATATTGCGTTTATTCACCGTTGAATTTTTCTATTAACTTTGGGATTTTTTAATTTAGGTAACTTTAATGTTTTTCGAAAACACCTCTCTAAAGTCGATACCTGTCGTTTTCATGGTACAACTTTTCACGTTTTGAAGTATGGTGAGGGGTATTACTCCTTCAAGCTGTGTAGTGATTCGTAATGTTTTTGAAGAAGAGTTGTGAAAGACTAAAGCACAGCCGCGATATCATAATAATTCTGCTTCCTCTTCCTGTGGAAGCGACATTTCTCAATAAGGGGGATTGGTCGCAGACTTGGAGTTTTTTACACCTCACGTTAGCGCCC
>NW_007458995.1:0-351 GCF_000475195.1 Diaphorina citri | reverse complement strand
ATACAATTTTCTCTCCTTTTTCTTCATTTCTAACACCTTCTTCTTCCCTTGCTTTCAATCTGTTTCTTCTTCTTCTTCCCATATCCCAATCACAGAGCTGAAAAAACTTTGACTCTGTCAGGAATCAAACCCGGGACCTCCGGTGTGCAACACCAGGTCTGGTTGAGATGGTTATACCTAGACTTGCCAAACGTCCCGAACTGGCCGGGACAGTCCCGAATTTCAGGGGGTGTCCCGGCGTCCCGTTCAGTTTTTCATTTTGGGGCGTTTTGACCCGAATTTCCGTTTTTGTCCCAGAAAAAATTCGGGACGCGTTTTTTAACTTTAAAATTAGGTACCTCTATAAATCAG
>NW_007458993.1:0-351 GCF_000475195.1 Diaphorina citri | reverse complement strand
AAAGGATTTTTTTTTTTTTGTGTTCGTTCTTTGGTTGGTTAGGTGAAGTTCAAAATTTTGCAATTGAGCAACTTCTAATACGATTTGTATTAGATTGATTTGTAAGTTTTGCACAACTTTTGGGCTGTTACGATACAAGATTATCTATGTTACTGGTAACTGTGATTTTTCTTTAATCGAGATAATATATCTGGACATTTTTACCGTCCAAATTAGATTTACCTATGTGAATCTTTTGATGTGTTGTCCGCAACTAGACAATTATAATACCTAGTATGGAAATAGTTGTTTTGTCCGCAATTAGTATTTTACCGCGGGGGGGAGGTAGCATCGCTTGATGTTGTCAAAATG
>NW_007458992.1:0-351 GCF_000475195.1 Diaphorina citri | reverse complement strand
TGTATCTGTAGCTGTATTATCTCCATTTTGGTATTGGTAGCTCCTTGGAAAATATCTCCAATGTTTGTATTTCATACACATTTACACGTGAGATCTCGTTCAGCTTTTGCATTTGTGGATCAAGTCTAAAATGTTCCCATTTTAAGGTGGGTTTACATGGTCAAGCCCTTTAGACAAACTGGCTTGCGCAAGCCAGTTTGCCTAAGTGAAAAATAACGTGTGAACACAGGCTTGAAGTTTGCACGAGCGAGTGTGAACACAGGCTTGAAGTTTGCAAAAAGAATAAAAAAAAACTTTTCTAGGTTCCTCTCATAGTTTAGTGCAAACCGAATAATCCAGCATGCGCAAGCC
>NW_007458991.1:0-351 GCF_000475195.1 Diaphorina citri | reverse complement strand
TGCCCTCCTGGGATGAACAGAAAAAATTTAAAAAATAGAAATGTAAAAAGTGAACCAAGGTACGGCCATTCACCCTACTCCAAACCAGATGGGTAAATGGCACTATGGCACCAAAAACTTGACAAAATCCTTATCCTTTGACAATGTCAGTAATGTCATTATAATCTTCTTCTGTGTTTGTTACAATGTCATTAGAAGATCACATTTATAATGTTGCACTATTAGATGGGGTATTTTATGTCTGTATTACCAACTCACTACCAGATACCCTACTAATCTGCTAAATAGAATGTGTAGGTTGATGACGAGGTGCATAAAAAAAGATGAGTATTTCATCGCCGTTTTTATTTC
>NW_007458990.1:0-351 GCF_000475195.1 Diaphorina citri | reverse complement strand
ATGACGGAAAATAAATGTAAAAATAGGAAATAGGTAGTTATATCGTAGATTGACACATTCCCTCTTGTTCGGTTTTCCCGGTTTGCCAATTTTGCTGCCAATTTAGATTGACAAATCGGGATCAAGTTTGGACATTTTTTTTTTCTGGCACAAAGATTATTCCAAGTTACAAAAGCAGACAAAAGGACGAGGAAGAAGAAGAATAAAAGGAGGAGGAGAAGGATAAGAAGGAAGAGGAGAAGGAGAAACAGGAGGAGGAGGAGGAGAAGGAGGAGAAGGATAAGAAGGAGGAGAAGAAGGAGAAACAGGAGGAGGAGAAGGATAAGAAAGAGGAGAAGAAGGAGAAACAGG
>NW_007458989.1:0-351 GCF_000475195.1 Diaphorina citri | reverse complement strand
AACTTGTTATTTTGTAGAAATCAATGCACAAAAGCACTGTGGCCACAAGTAATGCACATTTTACTGAATCTTGACTTGGTAAATACATAATTAATAAAATGCGTAATTACTCTATCAAGAAAATAATGGACGTACACGCGACCACGCCCAGGTACTCGATAATCAAAAGTCCTTGTACCTATTGTACAAAGTAATTAAGTGAGTTTATGCTAATGAAATTGTTTGCTTAAGGGCTTAATAAGAAGTAATATTCAGGCAAAACTGCCTCTTGTAAACATCACTTTCATGCAGTAATATTCCTGGGAAAAAATACTCGTACAACTACACATACACCGAGAGACAACGGAGATC
>NW_007458988.1:0-351 GCF_000475195.1 Diaphorina citri | reverse complement strand
GTCGCGGGTTCGATTCCCGCCTGGGGCGAACTTTATCCTAAACAGATAAGGTTCGTTCTAGGAACGACTGGTTTTCTTCTATCCTGTCCTCCTCACTTCCATTTCGGGACGATAAGAGACTTGAAATTTGGTATGCAAAACTCAAATGTAACAAGGATGCATCACGCAACTTTTGGTTAACATCGATAATGCGGTTGGCGGTATTTTGACCGCTTTTTGGTTTGATTCATCAATAGAACAAGGAAAGTTGTGTGACATTCACAACAGATTTTTAATAATAATAACTCACCTGTCGGCCAGGCACCAATCGGTACAGCACAAGTCTATGCGTAAGCGTTGTGAGGAGGAGCC
>NW_007458987.1:0-351 GCF_000475195.1 Diaphorina citri | reverse complement strand
AAATGCAGAACATGAAATGAAATTAGTGCATGATGAAGATCTGTATCTACTTCGACAAATCTAAAGCCTTGGGCCAGCCACTCGCTATCAGGTAGACCTAGCGATAGGTACACCTGATCAGGTCTACCTGATAATGTGTGTGCTCATAAGGTAGACCTCTGACAGACAGACCTTTTCAGCCGTACCTGTCGGGTCTACCTGATAGTGAGTAGCTGGCCTTGGGAAAGTTGATGTTCGAGTCAACTGGAGCGGGAATAGTGGTGTGTATTTATACTGCTAGAATAGGAGTAAAGTCGGTCTACCTATCTAATTTAGTTTTCATTTATTAATCATCCAATATCATCCGTAAAA
>NW_007458986.1:0-351 GCF_000475195.1 Diaphorina citri | reverse complement strand
CAAGTCAGACTGATGAAACAAATTCCGACCAATCAAATGTTTGATACTCAAATGCAGCTTAAGAGCCAGTATTTTATTCATAAATACGACCGATGGCCTCAAGCGGCCCTATTCACTTACCCCAAAGGCCGCCTAGGTGCCGATCCACATCCGGTAACATTCTCCACACCATCACACGCGCTAATAAACTCATTGAAAGCCTCCCCTCCGCCGCACATCTGCAGACGGGGCCGCCCTTTGATACATTGGAAGTACTTGGAACAGTCGCTAGGGTGCTTGTAGAACCGCACGGCGTCCAAGTCGTATGCAGGGTTGCCAGAGACCGGACACGTGAAGCCGAGGAAACCTGTG
>NW_007458985.1:0-351 GCF_000475195.1 Diaphorina citri | reverse complement strand
TGACATCCATATAATATCGCCGAGAAAATGCACATCTTCAATGCTTTTGCTTTCGTTCCTCTCTTGACTTTCATACTTAGTATTTAGTATTTTGTATCTTTAATGTCTACACATTGTTGATGTTTGAAAAATTCCATCAATGAATGTGGATCTGTTATGAATTTCAATGATGAGTATTTACTATTTAGTCTTACCGTTGGAATTCGGTATCTTAATGATACATCTGTACAGTACATACATAGGTAGGTTTTTTGCCTACTTGAAATATAGGTACCTATTATGTATACGTACATATTCAATAAATGTACATGGATTTCCTTCAGTACCTACTTGAATGGTTTTATACGAATA
>NW_007458984.1:0-351 GCF_000475195.1 Diaphorina citri | reverse complement strand
TTTTTTTTTTTTCTCTTCAAAATAGGTTTGATAGAGGGAACTGTAACTGCCAAGGTCTTAGGTATCGTCCCGAAAGCAAAGAGTGAAGGAAGACAGGATAGAAGAAAGCCAGCCGTTCCTAGAACGAACCTAGGATAAATTTCGTCCCGGACGGGAATCGAAGCACACCCTCTAAGCTAACTAGCAAACTAGGATGGCTGTAATTCTTGAGCTGTTTTTAGCATTGTTCTACAAGTCATTGTACGTATTTCTGTCTACGAACAATATCACACATCAAATTGACATTGTCTCAGGACGAAAATGTAAACAACAAACCCTTTGTTTACATTCGCGAACTACACGGGAACAGAG
>NW_007458983.1:0-351 GCF_000475195.1 Diaphorina citri | reverse complement strand
TCACGAGGCTGAGTGGGCCCCGCAACAGCCAGTCACGGAATCAATCATTTGCATGATACAAATTTCTTGACCCCACCGAGAATCGAACCCGGGTCTCCCGCGTGCAAGGCGAGCGCAGTGACCACTACGCCATGGGAGCTAACCCTTGTTCTTCTTTTGGAATACTCGTCCTAAAGTTATACCTAGAGTATGAGGCCATTTTAACGAGCAAAGTATCCACCTTTTCTTGAGCTCCTTTTCCTTTTTTCTTCTCCTTCTTTTTCTTCTTCCTCCTCCTTCGTTGTCTGTTCCGCCGTCGTCATCCTTGTTTAGATCAGCAGCATCTTCTTAACTTTTTTTTCGAGTCTGACA
>NW_007458982.1:0-351 GCF_000475195.1 Diaphorina citri | reverse complement strand
TTATAGGAAGCTCTTATAGGGAAGGTTAGGATTCAGTTAGAAGACATTAGAATGTGGGAGTAGGTTTGTTTTCACAACAAAGAGATCCATTAAACTTACTGTTTATGTTTACGGTCGTGAGAAAAGGAAAAAAAAGAAGAACACGAAAACTGTTTTCGCAAACGCTATAAAACAGTTTTTTACCGAGTCTCCCTCGACCTTTGCATTTACAGAGAAAGGATGAAAAGCCAGAACGAAGACAGGAGCTCCCAAAAAAGACCTCTAGTCTTGGGCCCTTTAGTAGCAACTTTTGTGGAACTATTTCCAGTTTCCAGTATTTCCACAAAAGTTACATTAGTAACGAAGATACTC
>NW_007458981.1:0-351 GCF_000475195.1 Diaphorina citri | reverse complement strand
GAATTAGTATGAGTGAGTGAGTGAGTGAGTGAGTCAGTCAGTTACACAAGGGGCTGTATATATTTAGGACTCGCACTTAGTGCTCGGGAGGGGGGCTTCGCGTGTTCGCTACGCGGGGTTGCGTATACGGTCGCGCTGCGCGCTCCCGGGGCTTCGCGGGGTTATGCATGGGGTCGCGCTTCGCGCTCCCTTGTTTACGGTCACGCTGCGCGCTCCCGGGGGCTTCGCGGGGTTGTGCAGGGGGTCGCGCTCCCTTGTTTACGGTCGCGCTGCGCGCTCTCGGGGGCTTCGCGGGGTTATGCATGGGGTCGCGCTTCGCGCTCCCTTGTTTACGGTCGCGCTGCGCGCTCC
>NW_007458980.1:0-351 GCF_000475195.1 Diaphorina citri | reverse complement strand
CAGGGGGTAGACCAGCTTAGTCTGGCTGGGGGACTTCGAACAAGGAGTAGACCAGCCTAAAATTTCCCTCGTTAACGAAATAGCAAAACTAGATGTCAGCCCGAAGCAATTAATCAGCTAGAAGGACGTACGAAATGCAAATTTTAGAACGCTCTCCTAGGGCTACGAGCCTGAATGTTTTCCTAGCAGTATCCATCCTGTATTGGTATTGGATTTAGCTTTTACAATATTGTACAGAGTGTGAAAAAATTAATTAAGCTCCGGGACCACAATGTGAGTTTAAAACTCCTTAACTTTTGCATGAAGCAATTTGATTGCTTAAATTTTTTGAAATCCAGCAAACTCAACCAC
>NW_007458979.1:0-351 GCF_000475195.1 Diaphorina citri | reverse complement strand
GCTTGGACTGCTCGAATGAATCATGAGTAGCTACAGAACGCTCATCAGCGACACTCACTGGCACCTGAAGCAAAATGGGGAAGCAATTTTCAAGACAAGGATATAACCTGCCACAACCCGACAAACTGTGTGATGTGTGTTGTTGTTCATTCTTACAAAAACGGAATCATAATTTCAAAATTACAAGGATATAACCTGCCACAACCCGACAAACTGTGTGATGTGTGTTGTTGTTCATTCTTACAAAAACGGAATCATAATTTCAAAATTACATATGTAACCTGCCTTGGTGGTCAAAACACTTGCCTCGTAAACAGGAGGGTGTGAGTTTGATCCCAGTCAAGGCATTGA
>NW_007458978.1:0-351 GCF_000475195.1 Diaphorina citri | reverse complement strand
TCCCAATTAATCACTGAAAGCAACGTTGTGCTTGGTTAGTAACCGGATGGGTGACCATCTGGGCTATCGCGTTCTACTGACTTTTCTTGGCCCCACTCAGGCTGGTTGAGGATATTGTGAAGAAGCGGGTAGCTAGTCTCCAAATGGAGGGTGAAACCCCCGTCAAAAACCTTCGAAGTTACCTATTATTAATTTATTACGTACACAAAAAGACCACTCCAAGGCTTAGATGTAGGGGTAGGGGGCAAACAGCCCGAAAGGACGTTAACTCGAATCTACAGTCCACGTCAACTGGGAAGTCCGATGGAAGCGCATGGAGGGGAACCGCAACTTCTCAACTGTAAGTCGGAC
>NW_007458977.1:0-351 GCF_000475195.1 Diaphorina citri | reverse complement strand
TTTCCTTATTTTTGGCGCTTAAATAAAAAAATGCCGATTTTTGGTACGAAGACGGTGACTAGGTGTTTTACCTTAGTGTAAAAATTAAACAAGTTTGCTCAATCTGATATTAATACAAGTACGTACCTACCTAGGTAGGTTACCTACTGTAATTAAAAACATCATTGAACATAATGTATGAATCCTAATGTTATTTTATAATCTCACAAGTTAAAATGTAGAGAGAGAGAGAGAGAGAGATTACCTAATAATAGTTTTTATGTATGAAGCCCGCTCTGAGGCTTAGGTTTTGGGGCAAACAGCCCTAAAGGATGGGTTTAGCTTCGAAAAATCTATAAATGAAGTATTAGA
>NW_007458976.1:0-351 GCF_000475195.1 Diaphorina citri | reverse complement strand
TGGAAGGTAGAATGTCTTTCTTTTAAACACTACCTAGGTTACAAGTTATATTCCAACCCATATTTTATCCTTAACAAAGTTTGTTGCTGGCTTTCCTCTATAGTCTGGCTGAGGGACTATAAACAGAGAGTAGATCAGCGTCTAGCTAGGGGACTATAAACAGACTAGTCCAAATTTCCTCATGCTATATCAGTGCAAAGGGCATCCCACTCGGAAAATTTTATTTAGCCAAAACCAGTTGGCCTCAAAGTGATCACTCTAAAGCTGATTGAGAGGCCGACAACAAACTCCAACCCCATCTGAACATGGGAAAAGGCAAAGAAGAAGAAGCTGGCTTTCTCCTATCCCATC
>NW_007458975.1:0-351 GCF_000475195.1 Diaphorina citri | reverse complement strand
AGGTTCTGAATGTCAGATGAGCTGATAGAATACGTGAGGCTGAATAAAGTAGGTAACTGTAATAGATACCTACCTTCTTGATTGATGTCTCAGATACTTACCTCACCTAGGTACATTTGGAAAATAGTAAGAAAGAGTCCTACACCCATATTTATGAACAAAATGCTGGCTCTTAAGTTCGTGCTAAGTATAGTCTCAAGGCATTTGATTGCTAAGTATAGTCTCAAGGCATTTGAGACTGATCTAAGAACGATCATTCTTGTTCATAAACACGAGTGTCAGTCTACCTACCTAATATTGTAAAACTCATGAAAAAGTTGTGGGGGGGGGGGGCAAGGAAGGTAGTGCACT
>NW_007458974.1:0-351 GCF_000475195.1 Diaphorina citri | reverse complement strand
GATAGACTTAAAGTACTACGAAAATTTTGTTTCACCTAACGCTCCAAACTACGATTGCGTCCATAAAAAGTACATAGTGGATTTTTCTTTTGAGTTCGCTTTTTAGCTCGTTTGTTATAGCACAACTAGAGAGCGAACCCAAATGGAAAATCCAGTATGCAGTTTTTGTACACACAAGTGTAGTTTATAGCCCTAGTGTAGAAAATAATTATTGGGAAATGGCTTTAGATTTGAGTAGTAGGAACCTCTTTATTGTAACATAAATTTATACATGTAAATTTAGAAAGAAAACAGTTATTGAGAATGGTAGATCAATGAGGGTATAACATTTTGATGATATACCTACATTTT
>NW_007458973.1:0-351 GCF_000475195.1 Diaphorina citri | reverse complement strand
ACCCCAGATTGTGGTTACCCAGTATTCGTTCTGTTAGTTAGTGCTGATTGATGACTACTAAAACGGATTAATACTAAACACTAAGTATAAGAAATGCCGTTCAAGAGGCGAGAGGCTGACGAAAATCGCCGACCCCGTCTGAACACGGGAAAAGGCAAGGAAGACGAAAGACCCTAGTTGTTCGGTCACAGTTTTAGAAAGAACAAAAGGAAATGTAAAATTCCCACAAGCTTTCAGTAATGACTTGACCCGTTGCCAGAAATGAGTAGAAGGGTAGAAGGGTCAATTTTGTGGCAAGAGCGGAGCCTACACGGGTTTTGACAATTCTCCGTCAAGCGTGAAATATTTGTC
>NW_007458972.1:0-351 GCF_000475195.1 Diaphorina citri | reverse complement strand
TTTAAATATGATTTTTATTTTCATTTGACAAAAACATGATAATGCAACTGCTACTTAGTAGACAAGTATGTATAGGTAATAGGTACCTACAATAACATCTTAGAATATCTGGGTAACTAGGTATGTATAACAAGCTTTTAAAAGAACTATACGGAGATGTAGGTAAGTTTAAAGTGACTCATCGGTTACCACAATTCTGAATCCTGATACCCCGGTCCTTGGGAGTAGGTAGGTATTAAGTCTGGAGAATGCTTGTGGTGGATTGTATCTTTTCTTTTAAAACTTCACTCAGTTTATTCCTGTCTACCTCTTCTTCCTTTCTAGTTGACACTTCTCTTAATTTAACAACGT
>NW_007458971.1:0-351 GCF_000475195.1 Diaphorina citri | reverse complement strand
TAAACATAAATATGTATTGTTTTTTATGAGATTTTTTTTCCTTCTTTCTTTTTCCCCAAAAAATAATAATTATAATAATGTGTTTGTTTTTATATTTTTTCTTCACTCTTTTAACTTCACTTTTTTTTAATGTTGGTAAAGTTATTCAAATTTTAGATATTTGTTTAGGGTTCAAGTATTTTTCAGCAAAAATAATTCAACCTACATACCTAGATACCAACGTACCTCTCAAAAGGGACTAAAGGCATCTATCTCCAATGTTATTTAAATACCTACATCAGCTCCCATGGCGTAGTGGTCACTGCGCTCGCGTTGCACGCGGGAGACCCGGGTTCGATTCCCGGCGGGGCC
>NW_007458970.1:0-351 GCF_000475195.1 Diaphorina citri | reverse complement strand
GAAAGTGCAACTGGGATATATACTCAATAGAGAGAAAGGTTGGGACACAGTGGCAGACTGGATTGATGTGCTATCCGGTGGAGAAAAACAACGTGTTGCTGTAAGTAAATACTAAATGGTCGAGAAAGTGGAAGTGAGGGGGAGAAAATGGCGAGGGAGACCGAGGAAAAGGTGGATGGATGATAGATTGTGTGAACCAAGACTTGAAGGAAAAGAAGTTATCAGTTCATAAGGTACATGATGTTCGCCAACATTCGCAACGGATAGGCACTCAAAAATAAGGTACACAATAGGGCTGCATGGAAGAGACTGACAAGAGACGCCGACCCTATTTAAATAGGAAGAGGCTAG
>NW_007458969.1:0-351 GCF_000475195.1 Diaphorina citri | reverse complement strand
TGTATGTTTAATACTTTTTTTTTTTGTTCAAACATGGGTACAAGCGGAATAGAATTCCTTTAGCGTATAACAAATCGAAACTTCAGCGGACTTCGGATTTGTACTCCACAGACCGCGGGTTTGAATCACGGACGAGTAAGGCTAGGGCTTACCAAGTTGGGATTACGTTCAAAATTTAACCGGGATTACGTTCAAAAGGCCCATTGTCCAAAATTTTGGCCATTGGGCATACACATGAGCCTACAAAACTCAAAAAGTCCTCAGGCCTTGAAGGTTAACGTTCAATATTTAACCTCTAAAGGCCAAATGCCCAAAATTTTGGACACTGGGCATATAAGTCCACAAGATCCA
>NW_007458968.1:0-351 GCF_000475195.1 Diaphorina citri | reverse complement strand
CGCGACCTTGCGCTTACAAGACAGGCGCTACCCTGGACAAATTTACGAGGCTGGCAACTTCCATCTTATGTTAGAAATAGTATAAAGAATCTGGCAACCGGTTCTGTGAGCTTTTTTTTATTATTATTATTTCGTTCTCTTCTTCTTCTTCTTCTTCTTTCAACTTTTTTTATTATTGTTGTTGTTGAGCTCTTTGGTGCAAAAACTGATCCAATTGTGTTTCTTCTTCTTCGTCTTCTTCTCTTTCTTCTTCTTGGTCCTCAGTTTATTACTTTTTTTTTCTGTTCTTCCTCTTTTTTTATTGTCGTCTTTCATTCTGGCCAGCATACCTTCTAGTCTACCACGCTGTCA
>NW_007458967.1:0-351 GCF_000475195.1 Diaphorina citri | reverse complement strand
GAGACTTGAAATTTGGTATGTAGTTCATAAATGTGACAAGGATGCAACACAAAACGTTTGGTTGAGATGGTTGCTGCGAGTACGTAATAGGTACTTATCTACTCCCTAACTAGACAGCGGGTAGGTTTATTCTTCTTTCTCATGATGTTCAGTGGCCGATTTCGGCGATTTAGCTTTCCCATAAATCCATGCCAACCAATCCTAGGATTAAAGAGAAAGAAGAAGATAAATCCAGTCCGCGGGCTAAGCTATTTACAATTGCTCAATTGCCGAATTTCGGGGATTGGGCAGTTTGCATTTTTCACTCTGCGGAGTGAGCGGTTTTTTTTTGCGAATTCGGGGATTGAGCCT
>NW_007458966.1:0-351 GCF_000475195.1 Diaphorina citri | reverse complement strand
CAAATCTAAAATATTCCATGTTCATGCACTGTGTCCTCATGCCTGGTAGTAATGGAATGCTTATATTTATTCCTTGCCTTGCCAGTGTTAGAGTAATAGTTGATGACATAGTTGGAGCATATTGCTGAATAAATTTCCACTGCAGTGCTCTCTATGGATGAGGTTACTTTGAAGGGAATTACCCAAGTAAGTAAAATCTTGAGAACTGGATGGTTGATTTTTCCATTGAGTTGTAATATTTATATTAGGAAATCAGGAGCCTTAGGATTTCAGATAACACCATTTTTCAAACTCTGCAGGTGGTAAAAGAACAGATGTTTATCTGTTTAGGGGAACACAGGGCTTAGAAGG
>NW_007458965.1:0-351 GCF_000475195.1 Diaphorina citri | reverse complement strand
TTCAATTTCCTACAATATTGCAAACCTACAAACAACGCCTACTTTCAAACAATATTAATATTATTTTATAATCCAGTGATCCCTCACCTCATCTGCGCCCATATGGAACATCTCATCTCCATACTTGGCCATCCCCATCAGCTCCCCGTAGATATCCTTCAGAACCGTGTACACATGCGGATTGATCGGGTTCAGTTGCCCACACGGGGGCTGGATGCAGTTCGCCCGCCAAGACGGATCATTGAGGCAAACGACCAGGTCCCCCAGTCCATAACTACAACGACGATAATAATAATTTACATGAGGTTCTAAATTGAAATTTAAAATCTGTCCTATTTGCTGGTGGGTAGG
>NW_007458964.1:0-351 GCF_000475195.1 Diaphorina citri | reverse complement strand
TGACTCACTTCATGGGAGTTGCCACAGGACGAAGCTTGTCAAACAAGTAAGTGCGTGGCCATAACGGCGACCATAGACCATGGACACTTCTCTTCTATTCATTAGCATGGTTTGTTTATTTTTTCTTGGGTCGGTGCTAGGCGAGGGTCGGCTCTCCGTTGTGGTCGCCTACTAAGATATTGGCGAACTGGGGAAAAAGGGGTTTTGCAAGGCCCCCAAAGGTCCACAGGGCAAAATATAACAAATTTAATTACCGAACATAAAAAAAATAATCAAATTTAGACTAATGAACAAACCGACAATAACAAGTCACTTTGTTTGTTCAACGGGATTATCAATTTATAAAGATTA
>NW_007458963.1:0-351 GCF_000475195.1 Diaphorina citri | reverse complement strand
TCTCTCTCTCTCTCTCTCTCTCTCTCTCTCTCTCTCTCTCTCTCTCTCTCTCTCTCTCTCTCTCTCTCTCTCATATTCTACAATAGTCTGGTAATTGTTAAGTACATACAGCGTGTTCCGTCACCCACACACTCACCTTTCTTATACAGGGTGGTCGGATTTTTTGTCACACCTGTGTATAAAGTTTTGACAAGAGCTATAGAGATACCTACTGTATTGAGAGATGATAAATAGGTACCTAGGTAAATAGGAAGTAAAAATAGACCTAAGTTTAGAGAGATCCCTACAATTTTAACTTTGGAAAAAACTAAATACCTAGGTCGTACATAATTTGATATTTTTTTGGTGGAG
>NW_007458962.1:0-351 GCF_000475195.1 Diaphorina citri | reverse complement strand
TTCTCGGGACAGCGGGACCAGAGGCTCCAAAGCGGGACTGTCCCGCCGAAAGCGGGACGTATGGTCAGCCTAAGTATACGGCAATTTTCATGTTGAGGGCTACATAGTCTTATGGGCCTGTTCACACTTAAACTTGAAGTTTAAGTGTGAACAGGCCCATAAGACTGTGTAGCCCTCAACATGAAAATTGCCGTATACTAGGTACAAGTTGCAGTCTAGATGTGAAATCCTAAATGTAGGGTAGCAGTCGCAAAATTCTGGAGGTTCACATGGTGATTTTTTTTTTTTTAAGAGGTTTGACAGAGGGAACTGTAACTGCTATGGTCTTATCGTCCCGAAATCGAAGAGAGA
>NW_007458961.1:0-351 GCF_000475195.1 Diaphorina citri | reverse complement strand
ATTCTATCAGATTATTTGAATGTTTACGTACCCAGTAAAAGCATGTTTTTTTCCACCCCTCACTTGTTGCTTTGAGTCCTTCCTTTGCAAAATTAAATGGGCCCTTTTTTGTCGCTCATAGAGGGACCCTTGTCCTGCTTGTAACAACTACGACTGAGTTGGCTTTTACCGGAATTCAGTGTAAATTTTTCTCAAGTTTTTCTTCATTCTCTTTCTCTAGATTTTCCTCAATTTTTCTTACAAGGCCGAGTGCACCCTAATGCAGACATTATCCTAATGTGGAGTCTGCAGATGTCACATTGACACCCTGTCCATAAACCTTTTTCTGAATCTTTTCCCACTGTCAAGACT
>NW_007458960.1:0-351 GCF_000475195.1 Diaphorina citri | reverse complement strand
AACACAGAACTCGTATACATTTATGTACCTACGCTACGTGACAGACAGCAAAATATGTGTGCAAACAGAGATGGTAGTAAAAAATACAATTTATCTCTACGTTGAAACTAGCACGTTGTCGGTTCAGGGGGAAAATGATAATTTTTCCCTTTTTTTTTTCTTCTCTCATTGCAATAACAAACAGATAACACATTGCAGAATTGCTAATCTTAATTGGGACTGCTCCATTGAGCTATAAATAAGAAACGTATTAGTCAAGGATAACTGTGTTAGTGACCTGGGCCTCGTTTCATCAAACTATTGTATTACAAGACTTGTAATACAGGCAATTTAATTTACAAGCCAGAAGTA
>NW_007458959.1:0-351 GCF_000475195.1 Diaphorina citri | reverse complement strand
GCTTGTCATGGCGTGATGGGGTGCCACATACTCTAGCATTTCTGAGGCGAGATTTATAGCCAGCTCTTTTGTGTTATGGCTAGCATGTTACAGCTTCTGGCTTGAACTTTCTCCTGTAATAGATGCCGAACTTTGTGTCTCAGATGTGAATGCTATAATATACAGTTTGTTCCATATTACAGGACAGTTGGGTAGTTGGTGCTATATTCCAGGAAGATTCTCAGATTACTGTCAGGTTTCAGCCATACCTGTAAGGTAGACCCGACAGACGGGAGACGGACCTTTTCAGCCATACCTGATCAAATGTACCTGTCAGGCTTACCTGATAGTGAGTGGCTAGCCTAAGACTAG
>NW_007458958.1:0-351 GCF_000475195.1 Diaphorina citri | reverse complement strand
ATGTCGAAAACAGAGGGCGTTAGGCTTAGGAGATATCAAACTAGAGGTGAAATTCCTTGCAATCAAATGCCTTCTTCAAGTTAAGGTAGTGCCGCCATTTTGTTTTCGGTTTTGGAATTTGATACTTTTAAGATCTACGAGTATTAATTGAGTATGGTACTTACGTAGAATGCTGGACACTAAATTCTTTGTTGTTTTGTATGATCTTGACACCTTAACTGGGAGGTCCTGGGAGTCTGTTATCTTTTCCCTGAACCATCTCCTTGTGGCATCTGCCAACCAAACGATTAGTAACTTGATTTTAACCAAATATCCTTTCGTTCCTCTGTTTCCAGTGACCGACTCAGTGCC
>NW_007458957.1:0-351 GCF_000475195.1 Diaphorina citri | reverse complement strand
GTGTATGCAAAACGTGTGCAAAGGTTTGATAGAGGGAACTGTAACAGCTAAGGTCTTATCGTCCCGAAAGCAAAGAGAAGAGGAAGACAGGAAAGTCAGCCATTCCGAGAACGAACCTTATCTCTTTAGGATAAAATCCGCCACGGGCGAGAATAGAACCCACGACTTAGCGCTTTACAAGGAAGGCACGCTACCCTCCAAGATTCGTGGAGCTTAGCACACCTTTGGGACCCTTTGTCCCTACATGTAAGCCTCTAGGTGAGCTTTTTATGTAAGCGGACCCTCCAGCATAACTAGGCTGGCATTTTCAGATCCAAACGAGTGAATTTTGCGCAGATATCGTGTACACAT
>NW_007458956.1:0-351 GCF_000475195.1 Diaphorina citri | reverse complement strand
TGACAAGTGACACATCCACTAATTCCAATTGTATGAACGCCTGGAAACACAATGAGTATGCAATGTGCTAATCAACAAACTTTTCAACTTTGCAACATAACTTCCCTACTAACGTAGGTAGTAGGTACTAATTCCCTTTACTTTCAGGCCTAACAACCTTTTCCAACCAATATATTTCAGGCTGACGTGCTTTTGGGATACACTGAAATAGAACGCAAGTGGACAGACAAGGAAAAATGTCTCCTGGATCAAATCGGGTTTCTCGTGGTGCCAAGATCTGCCATTCCCGTTCCTCCAAATTCTGGATACAAGGAAGTCTTTCGGCAGTTGTAAGTAACAATACCTAACTAC
>NW_007458955.1:0-351 GCF_000475195.1 Diaphorina citri | reverse complement strand
GGGGCAAAAGCACTTTTGCATCACTAACCATATAAGTCGATGGTTCCAAGAGATGAATCAGTTTCATGTCAGGGTTGCCAAGACTCAAGTTAAGTCCAAGTAGAGGGTAAGTATGTATAAGAGGGATCTTGAGTACCTACCTTATTGTTCCCTAAACCAGTTCTCTATTTCCGACTTTTCACAGCAAATTTAGGCGTATAGGGCTATTATACCTCCCACATAATTTTCTATTACCTGGATTACGGTTTTTGAAGTGAAATCTAACAGAGTTATAGAATAGAAACTTGTTACTTGAGAAGGCATGGACTATATCAAGCATTTTCCATCTATTTCCCCTACATCTTCCATTTT
>NW_007458954.1:0-351 GCF_000475195.1 Diaphorina citri | reverse complement strand
GGAACAGTATCAAGAGATTAAGCTCCGAGATTTGCGAGGATTTCTGCTGGTAATGGTTAAGTCCATGGACTTATACAGCGCATTCGATGCTGTCCCGGCTACAAAATGAAATACGCCAGGGATTACGAATTTATTATTGAATCATAGTTTTTAATCAAAGGAATTTAGGAAAGGAATTGTAACTATTGTAAGGGACGTCTACACTCGATCGACATTGATCGACGAGTGAGCAACAAAAAGGCGTTCAACAAGGAACCATACCGGTACCTAATACAGGCGAAGTTGATCGATATGAGACTACTCGAAGTAATCACGATGAGGCTATTCGATAAAAAGGGGACAAGAATTGAA
>NW_007458953.1:0-351 GCF_000475195.1 Diaphorina citri | reverse complement strand
CTGTCTGAACTGTTCCAACAAATGTTCGACCATTTGAGTAGCCAGGAAATCAAGGGTAAGTCTCAATCAATCTTTTTTCGAACCCAGCACCTCCGGGTTGAGAGTCAGGGCTTGTAACCACTCGGCCACAGAGGTGGGTAGCAGAGGAATTTCAGTCGCACATTTTCTAGAAGGAATACCAAAGTGGTTCCGGTGAACATATTTTAAAGTGTTTCGTGCCACCCTGGTTAGCTTGGAGGGTAGCGCGTCTGCCTTGTAAGCGCTAGGTCGCGAGTTCGATTCTCGCCCGGGGCAGATTTAGTTCTAAAAAGATAAAGTTCGCTCTCACTCTTCTTTCTCAGTTCGCTTTCG
>NW_007458952.1:0-351 GCF_000475195.1 Diaphorina citri | reverse complement strand
AGGAGATCTTGGACTCCATTCAGGCCGAATTGAGGTCGGGCAATTTGGACACATTTGAAAATGGTGAGTTTAGTATACATAATGACCGATTTTTTCTTCTTTTTTTCCAAGAGATTTGATAAAGGGAACTGCAATTGCTAAAGTCTTATCGTCCCGAAATCGAGAAAAGGAAGACAGGATGAGAGAAAGCCAACCGTTCCGAGAACGAACATTATCCATTCAGGATAAAAATCTGCCCTGGATGGGAATTGCGAGGGTCGATGGTCCAGTGTTTAGACTATGGTTCATTGTCTGTGGTCCCCTTTGTGGACGCGCACTTACTCAACTTCCAGAGACAAAATCTGATCTTGA
>NW_007458951.1:0-351 GCF_000475195.1 Diaphorina citri | reverse complement strand
AGAGCCCCGGGTTCGAGCCCCGGTAAGGGCATGAAAATGCGGTTATGCAGAATTTGGAGAAATGCCAACTTGTGGTCCCACATCTGACCCCTGTTGTACACGTGCTATAAGATCAAGGGAAGAATAATTTATTGGTACCAAGGAAGATTTTGACCCTTGAGGGGTTTTGATGGAAGCTAGTAGAAGGCTTTTGTACATAATATACCAATCTTAAATGCATCAGGCAGGCAGTTATTTACGTGTTTCTTTATCAAACGCATTATTAATATCAAGGGAAACATGAAGAAAATCAAAGTTGCCTGTCTGCCCATGCAATTTTGAGGAAGTTCTCGAGAATTTGACACCGAGAGC
>NW_007458950.1:0-351 GCF_000475195.1 Diaphorina citri | reverse complement strand
TAGTTTCAATGCAGGAGGCGCCACTGGGTTGGAATATCATGAATGTTGTACGAACTAACCCGGATGGTTGCCATGGTAACATCAATTCCTTCGTGAAAACCAGAGGGCGAAAAAGCCATAAAAACTACAGGGTGACCAAGGTCGATTTGAGAAAATGGTGTGTACCTAAGTTTATTTATTTTTATTTTTTATACGATTTGAGAGCCAGTTCTGAATTTTTGTGGATATCACAACTTTATGTAGGTTAGATAGGTACCTCCTGTAGGCATTAACTCTAAAAGGACTTTAATATTTTTAATTGTGTTAACTGCAAGAATGCTTGTCATCGTCACAAATTTTGTTCTTCGATTA
>NW_007458949.1:0-351 GCF_000475195.1 Diaphorina citri | reverse complement strand
TCTGCACAAGTGAATGGTAGAGTGGATAATATAAGAGTTTTTCAGACATCTTTAGTGTTGAGGGGAAAAACGTCTAAAAGGTAGAGGAAAGAAAAATCACGTCTAGATAAGTACCTACTTATATTGACTGCCAATAATTTGCCATACTTCAAAGACTATTTACCTAGTGCCTTAGGCCTAGAGGGAACTTTGCACTGAACATCGCAAAGCCACTGGTTAAGGAAGAACACTAAAACTAGACCTTCAGGGAAACTACTTTGTTATGATACAACCCCTTCGCCACATCCTGAAATACGAGTAAGTACCTAGGTACTTTTACGTAGAGATTTCGAAATAGATTACATAGAAATT
>NW_007458948.1:0-351 GCF_000475195.1 Diaphorina citri | reverse complement strand
TAGGGACCTTATTAATGCTATGATTATATAGCAAAAGTGATATGCCTCGTGCTTAGTAGAACATCATACAAAGTTTGTTTTATCGATCCATAATTACAAAGTTTAAAGAATTTTTTTCTGTGAAGTCTATGCACACCTATTTTGATTTCTCATCATTTATTTACATTTTACTTACATTCTGAGTTTATCTAGTCGCATGAGTCTTCTTCATGCAAGGTTTGAAGCACGAGTTATATAGATGTATGAATAGATAGATAGAGGGACAGAGAGGAGTTGATACAATTGTATCACAAGCCTCATGTCCAGTTTTCCAATCTCAACATGAGCCTTTAATTATTTCTTAAGTCAAAT
>NW_007458947.1:0-351 GCF_000475195.1 Diaphorina citri | reverse complement strand
TTTCAGTCCTGGTGGAGAAGAAGTAAAATTAGTACATTATTTCCAAGAGGTTCGATAGAGGAGACTGTAACTGCCGCGATCTTATCGTCCCGAAAGGGAAGAGAAGGAAGACAGGATAGGAGAAAGCCAGCCGTTTTGAGAACGAACTTTATCCATTCAAGATAAAATCCGCTCAGGGCGGGAATCGAACCAACGCTTACACGGCTAACTAGGCTAGTCAAGACGTTTGACAGAGGGAACTGTTACAAAGGAGTTCTTACTCGTAGCATTCCGAAATCAAAAGGAGGACAGGATATGTCATATGAGTAAGAGAAAGCAAGCATTTCTGAGAACGAACCTCATCTGTTCAGG
>NW_007458946.1:0-351 GCF_000475195.1 Diaphorina citri | reverse complement strand
TGAACTTCTCCAAGAATCAATTCAGATGGTCTCGGCAGCTCTGCTATCTTGGGTATAATGGCCGAGTCTACTGTTGGCTTGTCCCAGGAGTTACCAGAAAATGGACTTGGAGAGAAGAAGTAAATTATTTCAAATAATGGTGCTTATAGTGTAGAAAAAGGAAATTATTTCAAATAATGATGGAATGATTGTAGTCTATTATACGATGGTTTTTGTTCATCTGGTGGCATTTTTGATCCATTTCGCCGAGAAATGGGTCGTAAAAGAATCCAACGAAAAAATGAGCCCAACACAGAAAGCATTTAACAGCCTTTGTATAAATTCAATAAAAAACGCTTCCACAAGTGCTTA
>NW_007458945.1:0-351 GCF_000475195.1 Diaphorina citri | reverse complement strand
ATATTTTACCTCGTCCGGATCTAGCGTCCAGTAAATTCAAGGGGAAAAAACATAACAAGCATCTTTTCGAGGGGTTTGCATAGCTTTCCTTGTCTTGTTCTTGCCAAATGGCAATGATTTTTTTAAAGCTCCTCATCATAGGGGGGAAATAAAAACCAATTTTATGATCATTTTTCGATCTTTTTTTAACGATATTCTTTTTTGTGTGTGCAGGTAGATAGGTATAGCTCCAGTTAAATAAAGAACATAAAATTTATCTGTTTTGCGCTGGCTGCTCGCTGTGCTTCTCCTTTTATTTCTTTTAATTTCCGTGTATCAAAATTAAATATAAAATGTTTCCTGGATCTCTCT
>NW_007458944.1:0-351 GCF_000475195.1 Diaphorina citri | reverse complement strand
TTCTGCACTAGTTTCAAAACGGACAGTAGGATCTACAATGATGCCTTTCTTCTTTTTCCTGTCAATTGCAATGATGTCAATTCTTCTGGTTGATCCATCTGACGCAATACCTTGCACCTCTTCATACACTTCATCATATTGTTTCTTCAACTCCTTGGCTAGCAATGATCGTACAGCATCATGTCTACTAATCCTAGTCAGTTGACCAAAAGGGCATGAACCCAAAACATGGGCCAGTGTTTCAATTGGTTTGTTCTCGCCTTGGCATCGGCGGCACTGGTTACCATCTTGGGAACGTCCTGGAATGGCTCGAACTGCAGATGAATTTGTGGACATTTTAACAAGCTCTGT
>NW_007458943.1:0-351 GCF_000475195.1 Diaphorina citri | reverse complement strand
ACGTTCGAGTTAGTGTCCAATGGAAATATAGGAGGTGCCCATACTGAATACTGGAATGGAAAACAAAGTGAACTTTAGAAGAGGGAATAGGGATGATACTGGAATGCAAAAAAAGTGATCAAAAATAGAAAAAAATGTACCATTAGAGAGTTTTTGCAACTAGAGATTAGCGTCCAGTTAACAGAACTCTTTGACGTTATTTAACGAAAACTCATTTCAGCACATGTGTGCAGAAATGAGTTTTCGCCAAATAACGTTAAAGAGTTTAACTAACGGGACGGACGCTAATTTTGGTTGCAAAAATTCTCTACATAAATAAATACTCATGAAAATTAGAAAAATGTCGTCTTA
>NW_007458942.1:0-351 GCF_000475195.1 Diaphorina citri | reverse complement strand
GAAACTCGTTGCAAAAAAATATAGGTAAGTACTATAAGTACCTACCTAGCTATCCCATGTAAAAAATAAATTAAACATTTATAGGTAGGTACCTAATTATTTTTATTACCTTTTTACAAGTCTTTGAACTGTGAAGATATGGGAAATAAGCAGAAAGTAACAGCTCACGATTTCGATTGAAACAACTTTTTCCTCAATAAAAACTGGAGGTCCTGGAGGAAAGAAGAAAAACAATTATTCAAGATACATATCAATTATTCTCTAGGAGGATGAATTCGATTTTCTTTCATTTAAAATAATTTAAATTTATTATGAATAATGTAAATTTATTATGAATAATTTAAATTTATT
>NW_007458941.1:0-351 GCF_000475195.1 Diaphorina citri | reverse complement strand
AGATTACCCAAGTTTTTCAGATTTTCACTGAAAATGACAAAATTGAATGACTCTATGTATTGAAGATAGCAGAACTTAATTACGTTTTCATTATGAAGTTTTCATCCAAGCCATCATCTACCTCATTGACATCGCTGAGGCCACAATGTGCTATGCTGCTATGCCTTCAATGACCGATTTGGCTGCAATGACTGTAATATCCACAGGGTTTCTAGAGTTCTTACATTCCTCTCTCTCTCTCTCTTTAGTCTCTTTTCTCTCTCTCTCCTCTCTCTCTTCCTCGAAGTGTTAAAATAATAAATTCCCATTTTATATCCTTAAATAATTAGATATATATTGATCATTTATTAC
>NW_007458940.1:0-351 GCF_000475195.1 Diaphorina citri | reverse complement strand
CAAACAAAAAAATAAATAAATAATAATGTTAATTTTTCTCATTTTCTATCTCTTTTCCTACAGGTATAGGTCCTCTAATACATACCCATTGTCACATAGCGTGTACAATGTACAAATTGATTGCATATACATACATAATCTCAAGTGGTCCGGGAGATTTTTGGTTTATCAATAGTGGTCCGCCAATTCTAAAAGGTTAAGAACCCCTGGTCTATTTCATAGACATTTTCAAGGGAAACTGAGTGTCCTGTCTTTGTCTCAGTTTCCCTTGTCACAACAACAACACCTACACTCAGTTTCCCTTGAAAATGTCTATGAAATAGACGAAACTCCGAGTCGGGATATAAAAAC
>NW_007458939.1:0-351 GCF_000475195.1 Diaphorina citri | reverse complement strand
GCGCGGAAGCCCTCCGCCCGCCAAGTCAAGAAAGTTTGACAGGGCTATCGGAAATACTACGTTTTTCTCGTCCATCTGATGAGCGACATACTACGGTATGAGCATGCTACGAGGCTACGACCAAAGACCCTGTAGGGAGACTTTTAAAATTTAAAACGGGCTGTTCTCACTTTCTCCAGAATTAAGAGTGTTACGATTCGGACTTTAAGAACATCCTGTATAAAACGATAACTCTTCAAAAGGATGTTTGTAGGTCACAGTAACAGAGTGACCAGATAACCAGAAAGGATACCTAATAATTATATTAATATTTATTTACCTACGTATATATAATCTTTCAACCTCTGTGGT
>NW_007458938.1:0-351 GCF_000475195.1 Diaphorina citri | reverse complement strand
TAAATAACTTGATACCATAAGGATGACGTCAAATAGTTCTTCCGAATGCTTAATTTCAACGGTTCTGGGCGATTCGATAAAAATTGTGGTTTTGACCCCCCTTTCTGGCATTGTCTTGAAAAGTTCTTTGCAGTCTTCAAAGAACTGTCTCTTCTTCCTAGCATAGGGAACAAATTTTAAATAACTTGATACCATAAGGATGACGTCAAATAGTTCTTCCGAATGCTTAATTTCAACGGTTCTGGGCGATTCGATGAAAATATTGGTTTTGACCCCCCCCCCTTTCTGGCATCGTCTTGATACCATAAGGATGACGTCAAATAGTTCTTCCGAATGCTTAATTTCAACGGT
>NW_007458937.1:0-351 GCF_000475195.1 Diaphorina citri | reverse complement strand
GCCCCGGGCGGGAATCGAACCCGCGGCCTAGCGCTTACAAGGCAGACGCACTACCAACTAAGCTAAGTAGGCTGGCAGTATGTATCTTACTCGTACATTGAAAATTCAAGAATAGTATAGTAAATACTAAATCTTTTACTATTAATTTTATTTCTCTCTTCTTTATTTATATCTCCCTTTCTTTTTACTCAATTTGCCTTCTCAATCTGTTAAAAGCCAGCCTAGTTAGCTTAGTTGGTAGCGCGTCTGCCTTGTAAGCGCTAGGCCGGGGGCTCGATTCCCGTCCGGGGCGGATTTTATCCTGATGGGATAATGTTCGTTCTCGGAACGGCTGGCTTTCTCCTATTCTGT
>NW_007458936.1:0-351 GCF_000475195.1 Diaphorina citri | reverse complement strand
TCGGTCATGTGTGCGGTTATCTGCTCGGTGACTAGAGATTTGCATAACGTACTCACTGTCTTGTCAGGAACAATGAAGGTATCTCATCAGGTAAATCTTGACGTTTCCAGATCAGCACAAAGCTTTTTCAGAGCAGAGCGTATTTGATTTGAACGAACGAAGTATGATCGATGGTGAAAATCTAGCGGGATATGGGTGAACCAACCAATGGGCAAACCGATTGAAATACGTATGCATTCCCAAGCTCAATAAACCTAGAGCTGAATCCTCCTTGCCAAAATAGCTCAAGTTTGTGACGACTGAGGAGGAAACAGCTCAGGTCTATGGCAATTTATTCTTAGATCTTCATTC
>NW_007458935.1:0-351 GCF_000475195.1 Diaphorina citri | reverse complement strand
TCTTGGTTTTAATTATAAAAGGCGCTCTATTAATTTATTGTAAACAATTAAACAACTAGGTAAAAGTTACTACAACTAGGTAAAAGTTACTAGATACAACTAGGTAACAGTTACTACAACTAGGTAACAGTTACTACAACTAGGTAACAGTTACTACAACTAGGTAACAGTTACTACAACTAGCTAATAGTTACTACAACTAGCTAATAGTTACTACAACTAGGTAAAAGTTACTACAACTTTTCAAAATTAATATTAATTCACCACACAAGGTGTGACGTGTGACAACTTTATCATCATTTATCTATGTGACAACTTTGGTGACCATCATACAAGAAGACATTTTTTTTT
>NW_007458934.1:0-351 GCF_000475195.1 Diaphorina citri | reverse complement strand
TTATTTGGTCATTCGGGCCGGATTATTGCACTTGTTATTTGGTCATTCGGGCCGGATTATTGCACTTATTATTTGGTCATTCGGGCCGGATTGCCAGCTTTAAATTAACTTGGTTTTTCTGACTTTCAATTAACTTGCCTTTTAACTTCTTACAATGGAAATTTTGAAGGTTTCCTTAATGCTACTGTGATGCAGCTACAGATTATGTCAACCTGAATGTGTCAATGTGATTATTTCTCGAGTCATACTACGGGATGGGCATGCTACGACGCTACGACACAGACCACATGCGTCTAATGTTTCATTGCTACGAAATAAAAATGGTGGGGAAACACTCTTTTTTTTTTTTTT
>NW_007458933.1:0-351 GCF_000475195.1 Diaphorina citri | reverse complement strand
CAGATAAATGTTGGTATTAAATGAAATTTCGTGAAAATTTTCAACAGAAAATAATATTTTGTTAATTTTGGCCCATTTGGGCATTTGAAGGTTCTTTTCCTCAACGAATTCTACGCTTCATCGAGGAGAAAAAAAAGAAGGATTTATATGTATTTTAGTATTAACTGAGCCCGGAAATGTTGAACAGCTTTTCTTGTCGATCTACTTTGACCACCCTGTATACCTAATGGGGGACAAGAACAAACAAATTCAATGCGACCACCCTGTATATTAGAGATAACAAATAAGTCACACAGGAATTTAATGCAAACATCATTTGCATTCGGTAGCTATTCATCCCCAGATTATGAT
>NW_007458932.1:0-351 GCF_000475195.1 Diaphorina citri | reverse complement strand
AAGGAAGAAAAATGTCTGAAAGGTTAGAGAGAGATTAAGATTATAAAAAGGGAGGAACAGTTGCGAAGGAGTAGAAGACAGTGACCGAGAATGGGAGAAACAAATGGAACAAGAAAGGGAGGGAAAAATGGAAATACTGAAGAGACAATCAAGACCAAATAGTTGCTTTGCGTCTCCGAGATTTCTGAACAGAAAGTTATAATCGTGTTCCCTAAGAAAAACACAAAAATGGATAAATGAGAAGGGGAGGAGAAGAGAAGGAGAATGAGGAGGAGGAGGAGGAGGAGGAGGAAGAGAATGAGGATAGGAACAAAAAAGAGGGAATATAAAAAAAAACTACCTACCGCATGT
>NW_007458931.1:0-351 GCF_000475195.1 Diaphorina citri | reverse complement strand
ATTTCTGTCCCCCCTTCTGTTTTCTAACCCCGTATATTTTTTACCGCTACTTCAGAGCACCCTCCGCTCATTTGTTCTCCTGTTTTTCTTCAGCTTCTGCGTCCTGTTTGTAACACCGAGATACAGGGTGGCCCCTGTTGTTACGTCACACCCTGGTTTGTGGAAGCTTAACTTATCCTCTAGGGCTGTTAGCCCCTACACGTAAACATCAGATTGGACCTTTTGTGTATGGAGTTAAGCTACACACACTGGTTAGTGCGATTCTTTCTTTAAAAAAAAATCTGGTGTGAACATCACACGACTTTTCTTATCCTATTGAATGATGCTTATTTGAGTGTTCTTTTACCCTAA
>NW_007458930.1:0-351 GCF_000475195.1 Diaphorina citri | reverse complement strand
GAAACCAACAAGCCAACTCTCAGTGATGCTGATAGTGACAGTACTGTGAACAGCTTCCTCCAGAAGTACAAAACATCTCAAAAGTCCACCAAACGAAATAGTTCAACAGCCGACGCAAATACAAAACATAGGGAATGTTCAAATTCGAACAAGAAGCAAAGGAAACCCTCCGATAATTCTTTCGCGGATGTGATGAATAAAAAAAAGCTGAGTGAAGCAAATGATACAATCAGGCGGAGACATGCCCTGTCAAGTACCTCTGGGAAGTCTTCGAACAAAGAAGAAATGAAACAGGTGTCAAGTACCACAACATCTTCCAAACCAAGTGAACCTGCTAACAAACGCCCTAAG
>NW_007458929.1:0-351 GCF_000475195.1 Diaphorina citri | reverse complement strand
TTCGTTATTGCTCGTTTTATTATTTTCTTTTATCAATAATGGTATGATTATCTACATGTTCAACAAACATAGGTAGTATATTCCAAACACTATATTATCCTTTGTACTCTTTTAGTACTTCTCTGTAAATTCAATTTACGAGCATAAACCACAGGTCAACCTTCCAATATAAATGATCTTAACGAGTCGAGTACATAATCTGTCTAATCCGTTTATAACATAACTGTTGAGGTGTAAAATGAAACCTGATACAGAGTCCTTATTGAGCAAAATTTCAAGGCCAAAACGTGAACCAAAAAGAGGGAAACTTTATCCAGATGACTGAAGCTTGGATCAAAATGTCAATGTGAG
>NW_007458928.1:0-351 GCF_000475195.1 Diaphorina citri | reverse complement strand
AGGTAGTCGGAACGAACTCAGTATTTGACCCTTACAATTTCAGGAACGAATTCAGTATCGCTTACCTGAGAAAAAAAAGTTTTGGGAACGAACTGGCGTACGTCCGACGCCACACCATATTGGATGGTAAAAAAAATCTCCCAAGAATTAGTTTTACAAGTGGTACTCCATCAATTGTAACTTCAACTAAAAGTCCCATTTTTCTTCAAAAGAGGGTGAAACGAACATCGAGGATGAAGCAGAAAAAACTTCAAGGAAGAGTACTCTATAACTGTTATTCGATTCTAACTCTACTACTGTGTTTGTGACGACTTTACAGGATATCAAAATCCTAATGCCGGATGAGGATAA
>NW_007458927.1:0-351 GCF_000475195.1 Diaphorina citri | reverse complement strand
ATACTCTTTGCTCTGGAAAGCGGACAGCACTTCTTGCTCTAACAACATCAAGTTATCCATCGTTGTTCTATGCTGACGGTTGCCACTCTGATATGGATCGTTTAATAACTCGTTATTATTCACCACCCAATTTAAACGCTTGTTGATCATCCGCTCCATAATTTTATTCATGCAACTAAGTAAGGATATCGGTCTGTAATTTTTGGCGTTTAATTTATCTCTATTTGGTTTTAGTACGGGTACCACAACGGCCGTTTTCCAGCAGACCGGAAAGTTTCCTGTCGACCAAATTATGTTAAAGACTTCCAAAAGTTTTTCAAGTGCATCATATGGCAGTTTTATTATCGTCTG
>NW_007458926.1:0-351 GCF_000475195.1 Diaphorina citri | reverse complement strand
TTCACGTGGGTACTTTAAATGCTATAAAGAGAGCATACATTTTCATGCTTTAATACTAATTTGAATAAAATAATGTTCGAGAAATATTATTTGGAAATGAAAATTATTATAAATAGGTATTTAGTTTTTATGTTACCTACTCTAGAAATTGATCTTAACACAATAATAAACAAGACAGCTTTATAAAATAATAAGAAATCTATACAAATAGGAGAGGCCAGAATAAAAATAAAAAGAAAATCACTAAGTCCATTTCTGCACCTTGGGGAATAGTGAAATAGATGGTGATTTCTTAAACTTGGGGCTTCTTTTATTTTGAAACATTCCAAAACTTCTTCCTGTAATTTGAAG
>NW_007458925.1:0-351 GCF_000475195.1 Diaphorina citri | reverse complement strand
CCACCACTTCCCTCCTAGCCGCTTCCAATTCCAGAAGGGTTTCACGTCCAAGTGCTCCTGGAGGTGTACGGCCATCGCTCTCATCGTGCTGTGCCTCCTGCTCACGGCGGCGCTCAGTTATATCACAAGTATGTACCTTTTAGATCCGCGTCAGTGGTGAAGGGGTTAAATGATTTTTCGAAGAGGTTTGATCGAGGGAACTGTAACTGGGGTTTTATCTAGGCTTGCCAAACGTCCCGAATTGGCCGGGACAGTCCCGAATTTCAGGGGGTATCCCGGCGTCCCGTTCAGTTTTTCATTTTGGGGCGTTTTGTCCCGAATTTCCGTTTTTGTCCCAGAAAAAATTCGGGA
>NW_007458924.1:0-351 GCF_000475195.1 Diaphorina citri | reverse complement strand
CTTTGTATGATTGTTTGTAGCTTTGTATGATTGTTTGTAGCTTTGTGCTGATTGTTTGTAGCTTTGTATGATTGTTTGATAGGGTTCGTCAATGTATGACTGCCAAGGTTTTTCGGTGACGGAGGCAAAATCTCCATTCAGATGATTCAGAGACAAGATACCCGCCTCCTTACATTAACCTCACCCAGCCTGCTGGGGTCGAAAAAGGCCAACGTTGCTTAACTTTTATTGACAAAAAAATATCAAAATTTTGCCCATTTACTTACCCAATTTAATTATTCCATCTGTGTTAAAAAATAAATAAATATAAATTGAATTAAGTTAACGGTACAACTTACCTGTTGAACCAGT
>NW_007458923.1:0-351 GCF_000475195.1 Diaphorina citri | reverse complement strand
AGCGCGAAGTACCTCGATACCACCTGAAAATTCAAACCTACCCTCTTGCTGACTAGGGAAATTGGCCAATTACCTACTAGCCACTTTCCCAGGCTGCCTGAGAATTCTCCAATAATTGTTGGGTGTAAGGGTGGTATGGGCCAAATTACAAACCCAGGAGATTGTGATTCCAAGCAACCTGAGGTATACGTGTGTGGTTCCAAGGGTTATGGACAGCGAAAAATAGTTTGCGCGCAAAGGACACCAGCATGGTAGGAAAAATTATCATGGTATTAGGAAAATATGAAGGGGCCCATACAATACAAAAGGTAGACCCAGGTACTACATAGAACATCACAACTTTTGCTCGAT
>NW_007458922.1:0-351 GCF_000475195.1 Diaphorina citri | reverse complement strand
AAAAAAAAGTACCTGTGACAGTAAAACTATTAAAAAGAAAGAAAACAGCTTATGGCGACAATAAAGCAGTATTAAAAATATTTCTCAAGACAGAAAATGAGACAAAATCAATATTGCTGATTGCTTATTTTTATTGAATTTTGTTTCTTGGATGTTATATGCCTGATAGAAAAAAAAGAACTGAACAATGGACAATAACTATATAAGTACCGATTCTACCGATTGCCTTAGTAATAGGTTTGATAGAGAAAACTCTAACTGCTAAGCTGCTAAGGTCTTATCGTCCCGAAATCGAAGAGAGAAGAAAGACAGGATAGAAGAAAGACAGCCGTTCCGAGAACGAACATTATC
>NW_007458921.1:0-351 GCF_000475195.1 Diaphorina citri | reverse complement strand
ACCAAGGCCGTCTCGTGTAAGCAAATGTCCATGGTCACTCCTCTACATCTGATGCTGTTTGGATCTAGAAAGGTACGATATCAATGGCGTTTCCTCCTCAGTCGACACAAACTTTTGCTATCACCCTAAAGTTATAGACAAGGAGAATTGAGCTCTAAGTACATTGTGCTTGTGATGAGTTGAATAAAGAGATAATCAATCCACGATTCCAAAACTCGCATTGGAAAAATATCTGTCTGTTACGCTAATAGAGCCGTTTTTTGTCCTCTTTTCACAAGAAAACGGCTCAACCGATTTTAATGTAATTTTTTTGTGGTTGTTAGGAAGAGTACTGAGGGTTACATAGGCTAC
>NW_007458920.1:0-351 GCF_000475195.1 Diaphorina citri | reverse complement strand
AGAAAGTAACCCGTTGAAATATTTGCAATCGAAAAACGAGTACAAATTTTATATCGATGGTGGGATTCGAACCCGGGACCTTCTGCATGGCAAGCAAGCGCGTTACCACTGGACCATGTTTTTAGCTCTCTTCCTTTGGCTTTCGCTACTGTCCTTTTGGCCGCTTTATTTGCTTCTCTATATGCTTCTTTGTCCTCAGCTCTTTCCGTTGTATCCCATTTCTCCTTCATATCCTTTTTCCTTTTTATTGCACTCTTCACTTCTTCACTCCACCACCAGTGCCCTAAATCACCAAAGTATGGAAAAGTATTTACAATTCCATATTTCGATATGATTCGTCCAAATTCAAAA
>NW_007458919.1:0-351 GCF_000475195.1 Diaphorina citri | reverse complement strand
CATTCCATCATATTTTCATAGGCCAACTATGGCTTCCGAGGACAGCAGCTTTTTCATTTAATGGTCATATTGGTCATCCTTGGGTACTTACCACATTTCTTCTCTTCCTATTTCTTTTCTTCTGCTTCTTTGGGGGAAGCTCTTCCTATTTTTTTTCTTCTGCTTCTTTAGGTACCTACTCCTACTTCCATGGCCCTTGTGGCCTCAGCGGTTTCTGTCTCTAGATAACTAACTCTGTCTTCTGCTCTTATTTCTTCTAGTACCTTGACACAATACACTATTAGGAGAAAGCCTGATGATTGGTATCACTCACTGTAAATAGTTATCCACCGAGTTGTAATGAATATTTTC
>NW_007458918.1:0-351 GCF_000475195.1 Diaphorina citri | reverse complement strand
CAGTACTGGTGTGAAGCCCCGGGAGCGTGAGTCAGATCCTAACCTAAAAGGAGGTGAAGAGTGAGTTACATATTTTAGGATCTGACTCACTGACTGACTAGTTCACTGAAAAGAGTAGTTCTTTTTTTATAACTCATTCTTTACATATATCTGACACTCACTCCTACTTAAGCACATCATGAATTCAGTGCATGAAACAAAACTTGGACATGGGATTCTTTAAACCCACTAGAAACTCGAGGATGAGAGGAAGAGGAGGAGGAGGGAGGAAGATACGGAAATAGAAAAAAGGAGCGAGAGAGATAGGGAGGGAGAAAGAAGAGGACAGCATGATATGATGGTGAGAGTGGG
>NW_007458917.1:0-351 GCF_000475195.1 Diaphorina citri | reverse complement strand
TTTTAGCCAAAACTAGTGCAATGTTCACACTATGACTGAGTTCTAGTGTACTTAGTTTTAAGTTAAGCCTAATACTTGAATTCC
Organism: Diaphorina citri; assembly: GCF_000475195.1. Lineage (NCBI taxonomy): Eukaryota > Metazoa > Arthropoda > Insecta > Hemiptera > Psyllidae > Diaphorina > Diaphorina citri. The sequence goes on along the minus strand of NW_007458917.1, from coordinate 267 downwards.
TATTAATACTTAAACAATTTATCATTAAATTCCTAATAATAATAATCCTATGTACATAGTGTTAAATGTTATTATAATGAAGGTGGATTTCACCAACCTTCTTTTTAACTCCTAACAGCCCTGTTAAGCCTGTACAAATCAAATGAAACTTAACAGGCTGTTAGCTTAACAGGCCTTCTAAGGACTGAAAAAAATATTGGTGAAATCCACCCTAAGTGTATGGTTTTGTACTTTGTAGACCTTTTGTTCATGCTGTTGATACTCACA
>NW_007458916.1:0-351 GCF_000475195.1 Diaphorina citri | reverse complement strand
AGAGGGAGAGAGAGAGAGAGAGAGAGAGAGAGAGAGAGAGAAAGAGCCACAGAGGAAAAGCAGAAAACCGAAGCATAAAATTAAGCGTCTGACTACATCACGAGACGGGAAGGGAAGAAAGGAGAAGAGGGGAGGTAGGAGAAAGGAGGAGAGGGGAGGTAGGAGAAAGGAGGAGAGGGGAGGTAGGAGAAAGGAGAAGAGGGGAGGTAGGAGAAAGGAGGAGAGGGGAGGTAGGAGAAAGGAGAAGAGGGGAGGTAGGAGAAAGGAGAGGGGGGGAGAATTGAAATAAAATCTACCCACGTGAAAAGCAAAATGAGAGAGACAGATTTTTCTCGCCCCTCCTTTTCTTGA
>NW_007458915.1:0-351 GCF_000475195.1 Diaphorina citri | reverse complement strand
CTACGCAGGAAAAGGGAAAAATCCTTGGTGGGAAAAAATTGAATCCTTGCTGTGGGGTAACATTCGTTGAAATTTCCCCATCGCTGATAGATGGAGGAGAAGATTATTATCATTTTTTTTTTTTTTCAGATATTTCGGGGGACGATTTTAACTATGATTATTTTTTGTTTGATTATGGGATATGTAGATAATTCTTAAAATCTACAAAAATACGAAATACTCAGCCACTCTTGTTTGCCGTTCATTTTCCAGAGTTGCAGATCCCTCTGTCTGGATGACAACATGTCGATAGGCCCGGATGCTGATGACTACTGCACTGACGAAGACCTAATTTACCGCGCTACCGACTTC
>NW_007458914.1:0-351 GCF_000475195.1 Diaphorina citri | reverse complement strand
AAAAAAAAAAAAAAAAAAAAAAAAAAACTGGTCTAGCTAGTCCCTGTGTAAGGTCCCCCAGCCATCAGAGCCTATTGTGACCAAAATAAGATGTGAATGAAGAGTAAACAAAAGTGCCTTGATACAAACATACAAAAGGAGTTATCCAAAGGAGTACCGTCTAAAAAGTTTAGAATTTTCACTGTCGCAATCTAACTCACACTCACGACACTTGACAAATCACAAACTTTTACGGCACACACGGAAACTCGATATCGGGGCTAAGTTTACGAACTAAGAACCCTACTGGGTTCGATGTAAAATATATACTTGCAAATTCCGATGCAGATAGGAATTGAGGTTTTCCAAACC
>NW_007458913.1:0-351 GCF_000475195.1 Diaphorina citri | reverse complement strand
CTCCACAAAGCGTTCCGGGATACAACCATTGCTAGACCTTTAGGCAATTCAAATAAGCAGAACTTACCATTGCGAATACCTACATCAGAGTACCTCGTACCTACAAATATACATTGGAGTGCAAAAAACTCGGGGCAGTTTTAGTCTGACAACCTTTTTTTCTGGATGTTTTGAAGAAGTTTCCAAACCGTTTTTTGGTAGTTGGTATGCTAAAAGCTTGTGTTCAAACTAAACATGTTGTGTCTTTTGTTTTCTAGTTAGCTCTCTTTTTGTTTCGCTTGCTATCCGTCTTTTTTGCTTTTTGCTTGCATCGATTTTTTTTTTTTTTTTTTTTTTTTTTGGGGGGGGGTG
>NW_007458912.1:0-351 GCF_000475195.1 Diaphorina citri | reverse complement strand
TTAAATAAAGTGAAATAAATTATCAGGCAGTACATGACAAAAACGCGAAAATTTTACTAGTATGATTTTTGTTTTCTTTTAAAATGACTTCTTTCAACTTGAAATGTAAACCAAAAAGAATAATCAAAGTTAACAAAGTTCAGTTTTGTGGATACGGGCTGTTTTCAGAATTGTTGCTGTATGTTAGCCTTTGTTTAAGCCGACTAGTTATGGCAAAATGAAAATCAATTTGAAAAAATCTCATTTTATCAGCCATTAAGTTTCCATTGTCATAATAGTTGCTTAAAGTGTAAAGAAATAAATTCAAAATACACAATTACAAAATCAATGTCGAGTCTACATTAGACATAT
>NW_007458911.1:0-351 GCF_000475195.1 Diaphorina citri | reverse complement strand
TATTTTATTATTTTTTTAATGGAGTTTTTTTTCTTGAGGACTTACGTTCAAATGAAGATAGTCTGAGTAGAGGAATCCCGTACTGATAAAGCCACCCTGTATAACCCGCGCCACTGTTTTTAGTACTTCCTCACTCGTAGACTTTACCAGGAGCTCTCTGCTCCTGTCATCAGCACAAAGCTCTATCAATTCCTTCCCGAACTTCAAGAGGACAACTGAAACCAGAAGAAAACACCAATCATTTTCCTGGGATTCAAGGAAATGTTAAGTCAGCATATTTAGCTTGGAGAGTAACGCGACTGCCTTGTAAGAAATAAGTCGCGGGTTCGATTCCCTCCCGAGGCGAACTTT
>NW_007458910.1:0-351 GCF_000475195.1 Diaphorina citri | reverse complement strand
AAGCGCAGCAACCATCTCAACCAAACGTTTTGTGTTGCATCCTTATCACATTTGTGAACTACATACCAAATTTCAAGTTTCTAGCTTATACCGTTCCCTAGATATTGTTAAATTACACCGAAAACCGCCAAAAAGCGGTAAAATACCGCCAACCGTTGCACCGATCTTAACCAAAAGTTTCGTGTCGCATCCTTGTCACATTTTAAAGATTCATACCAAATTTCAAGTCTCTAGCTCTTACCGTTCTCGAGATATTTTGTTTACAGACATACAGACACACAGACACACAGACACACAGACAGACAGACACACACACGGACCAATGGCTGAAACTTTGGATTTAGGCTCTAG
>NW_007458909.1:0-351 GCF_000475195.1 Diaphorina citri | reverse complement strand
GTCGAGTGGATTGGAACACATCACATGCCTTCAGGCACACTCCATTTGTCAAGGGTCTAGGTTTTCCTTGCCCTTGAGATCAATTTAATTTGAAAGAGGTCGCGGGTTCGATTTCCGCCTACGGCAGTCCTCTTTCCTTCTCCGCTTTCGGGACGATAAGACCTCAAGGGTCTAGGTGTTCCTTGCCCTTGGGATCAATTTAATTTCGGCTCACCAGTCCCCTGAGTTCGAACCCACGGTCTGCAGCTCACCAGTCCTTAAGAACTCGTGAGAGATGCCATCAGCAGTTCCATCTTGTTGAGGAAGTTCTTTCCCTCCATCTTATCCCACCGTACCTCCTTGAACGGGCCG
>NW_007458908.1:0-351 GCF_000475195.1 Diaphorina citri | reverse complement strand
AGGAATAGCACTTTGCCTGTCTAACACGGCAGTAAAATACACCATGAACAATGAACGAGATAATTTGAACGATCTAGGCAAACTCTGAAGAAAAAAACAATTTGCAACAATTTTTAAACACCTACCTATTTGTATACCAATACATCAAAGAGGAATAAGAGAAAACTCGTAGGTATACTAATCCTATGGTTGCCTATTTTAGTATTTGGGCTCCATAGCTTTTCCAAGTAAGACAAACACTGCACTACTATTCACTGCACTACTAGATTAATTGGGGACATCAATGTATTTCCTCATAGTCTCGTTTCAAAGTACCTCCCTCTGTATATCGCTACAAACTGAACGTGATTT
>NW_007458907.1:0-351 GCF_000475195.1 Diaphorina citri | reverse complement strand
AGCTCCGTCCATCAAACTTTTTTTTTTTTTTTTTACTTGCAGTGAAACATGTTTTAATTTACTCTATTGGTTTTCACTTTTCAGAATAACATGCATGTGATCCCAGTATCCTACAAGAAGAAACTCAATACCCAGGATGATGTTGCATCTCTACGCTCAGAACTAGCCGGGTTAAATCTCAGTTTAAATACCAGCGACACGGAGCCATCCGAAGATGAATCGGCTAATCCCGGCCATCCCACGAATCCTAACGAAGTTCCCACAGATAGCGCTAGTAGTCCAACCTGTCCAAGTAAGATAACTAAAGTTACCGAGAATTTACCGAACGTTACCGAGACTGAAGGCAGTGAT
>NW_007458906.1:0-352 GCF_000475195.1 Diaphorina citri | reverse complement strand
CGCGATTTGTACGCGGTATTCGCGATTTTTTCGCGGTTTGTTTGCGGTATTCGTGGTTTTTTCGCAGTATGCGCGGTTTGTTCGAGGTATTCGTGATTTGTTCGCGGTATTAGCGAAGTGTGTTCGCGGTATTCGCGATTTGATCGCGGCATTCGCGATTTTTTTCACGGTATTCGCGGTTAGTCCGTGGGCGCTTTGTTCGTGGTATTCGCGGTTAGTCCGCGGTATTCGCGCTTTGTTCGCGGTTAGTCCGCGGTATTCGCGGTTAGTCCGTGGTATTCGCGCTTTGTTCGCGGTATTCGCGGTTAGTCCGCGGTATTCGCGGTTAGTCCGCGGTATTCGCGATTTGTTC
>NW_007458905.1:0-352 GCF_000475195.1 Diaphorina citri | reverse complement strand
ATTGTCTCCATATTGCATGCTAAGTGTCAATAAACATGAGTCTCTAAAGATGAATATTACCTACTCGTGTAACAATCATCTCTGAGTCATACACAGATGGAGACTGTAGAGAAGGTTGTACGATAGTACGAAGAACACCAGAGCTAATAATTAGTAAGGAATTATAATGAGTTTAATGGTTCAGTGGAAAAATTCATGAAAATCATACATCAAACTTATGTGCCTTTGCAAACGATATATTGTGTGAGTTTGTCAACAGATTAAAAACATTTTTAAATAAGGATTAGACCTATAGGATTTTGAGGGTCTTTGCCCAAAGACAGAAAATACTACTATCCATGTACACTTTTTT
>NW_007458904.1:0-352 GCF_000475195.1 Diaphorina citri | reverse complement strand
CCAAGTTTTGGAATTATTTTCGTGAAACACAGATTAGAATACTTCTGGCTTGTAAATTAAATTGCCTGTATTACAAGTAGTCTTGTAATACAATAGTTTGATGAAACGAGGCCCTGATTTGAACTCTGAAAATTTTGGTCACTAGTTTGGTTTAGACTAGTCTAGAGACTTGAATTTGGAGATTTTTCGTTAACTTTGAGGACTCTTTGTTAATCTTGAGCCATTGACTCTTGGTCGGACAAAATTTCAGATCTTAGGTCTGAAAATTCCTATACCTATCTTTGTGAAATAATAACAATGTGTAAATATTAATGTTTTGCTTTTTGTTTGTTTGTTTGTTTTTTTTTTTTTT
>NW_007458903.1:0-352 GCF_000475195.1 Diaphorina citri | reverse complement strand
TTTTTTTTTTTTTTTTTTTTTTTGAGGTAAAGGGAACTGTTGATAACAACAGATGTCATAATAAACATAATAAGTTCAATTGATTATCAAAATCCCAGAAATCAAAATCCCAGTCTCATTGAAAGCCAAAAAAATAAATAAAATAAAATAATAATGATAGAACTTGGTGGAGAGGTTTTGTGAATAGTCGGCCTGTTCCACCAAACAGAACGACTTAGGATATGTATGTATGTAAGTTCAATTCTTTTTTTTTTTAAGATTTGATAGAAGAAACTGTAACTACAGACTCTATTTCCAGAAGGTCTTATCGTCCCGAAAGCGAAAAGAGAAGAAGGACAGGATAGAAGAAAAC
>NW_007458902.1:0-352 GCF_000475195.1 Diaphorina citri | reverse complement strand
ATTGTTTTTTGTTCTCGTTCGCTAAACGAGACGATTAATTGTAAACCTAGTATTAGTATTTGGGTACCTATTTATTTTGAATTTTCAGCCCAGATATACTTGCTACCTACTTATTTGTGTTTGTTTTGCGTTTTGGTACCTAGTTGTTATAGTTAGATAGGAAGTACCTACTGATTTAATTTAGGGTGTTTATTAGTTGGTATTACAATTTAGGAGGTATGTAGGTACTTATTGTTTCTCCTTTGTAGGTAGGTAGATACAGATAGGTATACACATGTTTAATTATTTTTCTTTCAGCAGGTATCTATCTGAATTTTATGTATTTATTTCAGGATGACTAGTGTTACTGTTT
>NW_007458901.1:0-352 GCF_000475195.1 Diaphorina citri | reverse complement strand
TCACACTACAAAGAATATTTTCTATTCACCGAGTGAAAGGATAGCAAAGAGGAAACTTTAACATTTCGCAGGGGAGGCGCGTGAAAACTTGAACTATTTACATAATATGATTATTGTACACAATAGAACACTATCATCTTGAGTTACTAGACCAAGAAATTCAACTCGTATGCTGGGATAACTTTTCCTTTGAACATAACGCGTGGGTAGGGACAAATAAATTGTACGTGGTAATTTAGATTATTAACCTAGGAGTTGCATGAATAATTCGTCAAATTCGTCATAGAGTCATAGAATATGCCTTAATCGTCACTTTCTCACCTCACAAGGGGAAACATCCTAGAAAATTGAT
>NW_007458900.1:0-352 GCF_000475195.1 Diaphorina citri | reverse complement strand
CCTGATAATCCGGAGGGCGCAGGTTCAATACCAGTCGAGGTGTGGAATTTTATCAAGATTGTTTGAGGATTTGATAACAATAGTAGGTGTTACTGGGTATTAGAGCTTACTGCTGAGGTAAAAGGACTTTTTATTCGAGCACTGTAAATGAGCACTTTTATGTTATTATATCAAAATCCAATAACCTACCCCATACCCATATCAAGTAGGTACATACCTATATAGCTTTGTAAAAGTAATTTCAAGTGTAAAATTACAATCCCTGACTGGAATTGTCACATCTAGGTCTCTAAGATACCAAGGAAAGCTTTCATTTTTATTACTTTTCAAGGTAGATGTATCTGCTGAAAGC
>NW_007458899.1:0-352 GCF_000475195.1 Diaphorina citri | reverse complement strand
AAAAAAAAAATGAAATATATTATATTCTTATTTATTTTACCTTTTTATACTGGGTAAGCTAATATTTGAGGTTAAAGCTAAATTGGGAAATACCTACCTATTTTACCAGCCGCAACTAGGCCATATTTAGACGAGGGGGCCCGAACCCTAACATCCGGTTTTCTTTTCCCACCTTTACTGTGGGTGCGGACTCCCAAAATTTGGAACATCCACCCTACCTTACTGTTTGGAAACTTGGGACCCCCCTTCAATGAAAACCTGAATACTGGCCTGATCCATAGCAACGTTCTATCTCTCCTCGACTGGCTACCGACGACCCAGTATGTTGTAAAAAAAAGGGGAACCAAAAAAA
>NW_007458898.1:0-352 GCF_000475195.1 Diaphorina citri | reverse complement strand
CCCGGGCGGGAATCGAACCCGCGGCCTAGCGCTTACAAGGCAGACGCACTACCAACTAAGCTAAGTAGGCTGGCAAGCTCAAATTTGGTAGGAACATTCTTAATATGTTCTACATACAGCCTGGCTCAGAAGTCCGAGCGAACCCCATGTAACTTTTGAACGGCTTGGAATTTTGAAGTTCTGTTTTCTTCTGAAGATAGGAAATGGCCCATGGCAAATTCGATGGTGATGTCAAAATCTAGGTTCGAACCGAGGAAGTGGCACTTTTTGGATAAAAGTCGTCATTTCTCGAGAAAGTCAAATAAGAAGCCCTCTATTTTTTTTATTTTTATTTATTTTTTTTTTTTATTTT
>NW_007458897.1:0-352 GCF_000475195.1 Diaphorina citri | reverse complement strand
ACCCTTGAGATAGGTATTAAATTAGGTAGGACTACATTTTTCGAGTAGGTGTAAGCCCATTTGCTCGTGCTTTAAATGGGCAGTACATATACATACCTTTTATTATTTCATCCCTGGGCCTCAGACAACTTCACCCTTAATCATTGTGTATTTCTAGTAAAACTGTTTCTACGTAGACCTGGAAATCCCTGTTTCAATTTAACGCCTGGTTTGCAGTAGAAACTGCATATGTATGTTTTTTATTATGTAAAATATGTAGAAAATTAATTTATGTATTATACCTAATCAGAGCCCGCAAAAATATGGTAAAACAGTATGGCGCCATGAAAGAATAAAAATGAAAATTTATTAA
>NW_007458896.1:0-352 GCF_000475195.1 Diaphorina citri | reverse complement strand
GACTTCGCCCGAACCGGACCCGCCCACGGGATCGCACGAGCGGGACCCGCATGCGAACAATTCTCCGTATAGCCAATCTGGTTCGACGAATCGCGATGGCTCCTCCCACAATCAGTTCAACCAATCGAGTGAGAGGGATCGCGATGACCCTCACAATCAGTTCAACCAATCGGGTGCGAGGGATCGCGATGGCTCCTCCCACTATCAGTTCAACCAATCAAATCGCGACTCTTCCTATCATAACTCCGCCCCGCGTTCCCGAGGAGCCAATGAAAACGAAGCTTTGGATTCGAGGGGAGGGGAAGAGAGAAGGGGAGGCGGAGGGAAAACACAATACCCGAGCTATTATGAG
>NW_007458895.1:0-352 GCF_000475195.1 Diaphorina citri | reverse complement strand
GTCCTCTCTCTCTCTCTCTCTCTCTCTCTCTCTCTCTCTCTTACTCTCTCTCTCCCTCTCTCCCCTGCTTTTCTTCCTTCCAGGCTTCTTTTTTTAAATTCAAAACCCTTTTCTTCCTCAATCTCTCCCTCCCTTTCTCCTCCTTCTATACCTCTCTGCGTCTTTTTCAAAGAAAACTAAATGAAAGCAAAGCAATGATTCATAAGTTTTATCAAAGGAACGTTTAATCGTAGCCAATAGCCATATCGTACTCATAACATTCTCGTAACGTACGTAGTTGCCAGCCTAGTTAGCTTAGTTGGTAGTGCGTCTGCCTTGTAAGCGCTAGGCCGTGGGTTCGATTCCCACCCGG
>NW_007458894.1:0-352 GCF_000475195.1 Diaphorina citri | reverse complement strand
CAGTAACAGTGGCTCTTGAGGGTACCTGAATGGGACTACGGTCAAGTCCGTCTCAGGAAGTAGGGTACAATGACATAAGTAATTATTAATTATGTACCTGAATATCCCTCATCAGACCCCTACGATTCGGGGGCCTTGAGCTAGCTCTCTGACCTTGATGGCACCTCGTGGTATCCTCTTAATGGGATAGTATATGGACTCACAGCTGTTCTCTGGAATAAACCTGAGTGTGCGGACTCTTTAGAGGTGCTACAGGTGAATTTTGGAGAAACTTAAGAGGGTGATATATACCAGTGAGGGTACTTCTAGGTTCCATCAAGGCCCTAGGATAGCAGACCTATCAAACCCCTCA
>NW_007458893.1:0-352 GCF_000475195.1 Diaphorina citri | reverse complement strand
GACGAGAAGATACCTCTGCTCAATATTTATCCTAGGTACGTTCAGTCGTGCATGTAAGTAAAAATAACCTTCTGTATGGATATACTTGTAGAGTAGACGTGTAGCTGGTCTTCAGAAAGAAAGTTTTCCATACTTTTATGGGTAAAATACTTATAAGATCTTTCCAGAGGGACCAGCTAACCCTCTTTTAAAGCTTTAGTTTTTCTGATTCAAATATATCAAGCGTGCCGGGAGGCGCGCGAACGTCAAGAGTTCGAAGCGCCGCCCGGCCTATATCTTATATTATAAAAACAAAAACTCATTCACAGTTCACATTTCATAGTTCACACACTGATCGCTCTATCTCGAGAAC
>NW_007458892.1:0-352 GCF_000475195.1 Diaphorina citri | reverse complement strand
AATAAATAAATAAATAAAAATAAAAAATAAAGACAATTAAATTTTGATGCACTAGAATTATTCGGAGGAAGAGACAAATCTTTTATGTTGATGTCCGGTGTAAACGGAATTATGTACACGTTAAAAATAAAAAACCTTATTTCCAACTTTGCAAAAAGGTTGATGTTGGGCGCTGTTGTTTCCTAAACGAGTATGCACAGTGTTTGAGTACCTATATGATAAACTCGCTCAAGTACTGATAAACAGTTAAGTAGTTGAAATGATAAGTGAAGTGTCAAGACAAAACTCTGACGTCAGAGAGTAATGTATGAAAGAATAAGAGATAGACGAAAGGGAAAGAGAGGGAGAAGTA
>NW_007458891.1:0-352 GCF_000475195.1 Diaphorina citri | reverse complement strand
GATCTACGGATTCCCGAAATGTTCAAACCGTTTACATTGACACTATAGGAGTACCTATACGTGTAGGTTATACCCCTCCCTCGTTACACCACCTAAACATCCCCCTATGTAGGTATCTGTTAACAATGAAAACTAGTAGGTATCGTGTAAAAGGGGGGTATTACCTTCCTATTATAAGCCCCATCCCTCCTCCTATAGTGTTAACAAGATTTATTATTGAGCGACTGAGGTAATCCTCACTGAAACGGGTACTAATCCTCTCCAAATCCTGATATTACACCGCTTTTCCAAGAACGGGGTTAAAGCCTGATACACACCGCTAGTAGATGCGAGGTTAAAGGTTGATAATACA
>NW_007458890.1:0-352 GCF_000475195.1 Diaphorina citri | reverse complement strand
AGCTATTCTTTAAACTGTGTACACTGTACGAAGTGTTATTTGGAAGAGAAAAAAGTTTGTGTGCTCTTGAAAACGTGTTGCTTGTTGATCCCGTATATTTAGAAAGGTGTGTTCTGTGGTACAAGTTCTCCAGATCTCCAGTGTACCTATACCTACACCTAGTTATTGTTGCTAGATTCGAAAGGTCTAGATTTAGATGGTTCAGATTGTCTTCGAGAGAACGGTGTTCAATGGTTGTTGAGTTGCTATTAGAAAGGATTCTGGTTTGTGTTCCTTTTCATTCTGGTCGTATTCTATTCTATTTGGTTCTAGTGATATTCTAATTCTAAATTCTAGTCTCAACACAACATAA
>NW_007458889.1:0-352 GCF_000475195.1 Diaphorina citri | reverse complement strand
AATTTGTTTTTGATATTTTGACGGAAAAACGTACATCGATAAGATAACATTATTCGCACATTGCATAATCAAGTAATAATACGGTGTTCATACAAAATTAATCTTCAACCCATAACTAAACGACTCCAAGTTCAAATGAATGTTGACTAGGTACTACATAGGTATTAGAAAACAATCAATGTCAATCCGGCCCGAAGGACCAAAAATCCCTCGTATTATCGGAGGATAGATTGAAAGCACCCATGGTAGATCCGGCCCGAAGGGCCAAAATTCTCTCGTATTACCGAAGGATAGATTAAATTATTAAAACAACCATTTTCCATCCGACCCAAAGGACCAAAATTCTCTCGTA
>NW_007458888.1:0-352 GCF_000475195.1 Diaphorina citri | reverse complement strand
CAGGCGAGCGCCTTGACCACTACACCACCGAGGCAGGCGTTCTAAGCTATACCTGATGTTGGAACTTGACCTGAGGTCGGTACTTGTTACTTGGCCTGGTGCACTGCCGTACCCCTATATTCTGTTTTATGCTATGTCTGAGAAACCATCATCATTTTGTTATCGAAAAACTCTGAATGACCTACTCAGAAACCTTCGATGAAAATACACCTGTTTAATAGTACCTTTTATCAAAGGAACGTTTAAGAATAGAATGGAATTAATAGAATTCACTGGTCCTTTACCCCCATAGAGTAAACAAGGTCCTTCTCTTATCACGTGAAATTCGTAGGAACTTTAATCCCAAATATAG
>NW_007458887.1:0-352 GCF_000475195.1 Diaphorina citri | reverse complement strand
GTTTAATCAGTTTGCACGGATTAATGTGCACAGAGCGTGTATGGCCGGCCTGAAGTATATTTCTTTCAAAAGCTCATCCTTGAACTTTCGTCAAATATTTAGGCCAGTCATAATTAATTGTCCTTATAGTTACTCATTAGGTATACCTAACTATGTATATCTTAAACCTTGTAGACTCATAAACTCATAATAAAAGAACACGCTTTATGTATTTCTGTAGATTTAGGTAGGTACCTACTTACCAAAGTACATGCGTATGTACTTTGAACTTTAATTGTCAACTTATTTGTTGTGGTTTGATCAAGAGTCTTTATACAAATGTCAAGTATTCAAATGTCATTCATTTGAATTG
>NW_007458886.1:0-352 GCF_000475195.1 Diaphorina citri | reverse complement strand
AGAACTTTTTAGAACAACAGTTACAAGACGTCTAGCAACCATCGACCACGATGACGCTACATGATGATGATGATGAATTCAATCTTGTGAAGACAATAACATTGAGACAGTTAGACAATGAAATTCCAACAAAAAGGCAAAGCATAACCTTTCTTAGCATGGTTTACCAAATAAGAATTGACATCAATCTAGGTATACTTGGTAAGTTGGTACCCAGTTCTAACCAGAATAGAATGCAACTCCAATTTCGTAAAACACAGTCCTAAAGGGCTGTATCTGATATGCTGAGGGGAAAAAATAATAAAAATAGATTATGTCAAGAAGCTTACATCTGAGCTGCCTCCAAGTCTTC
>NW_007458885.1:0-352 GCF_000475195.1 Diaphorina citri | reverse complement strand
AATTTCGCCATAAATGCAGATCTTTTAAAATAGACCCCTGCGATTAGTGAAAATTCCTGTCCAGAAAACCGAGTTGACTACTGGTAATCCTTTGCCAAATGGTCATCTGGAATTGTCGCCAGGAGTAGAACCGGGATCTCCTTTTTGGTAGACCGGTGTAATGACCGCTAGAATTAGGAGGTATCCTGATTCCTCTCAGTCTGAAGTAGCAACGAAGCTGTAGGCACTTACATTGTTTACTGTAAAAATACTCTGAATAAGAGGCAAGTAGACTATACAAAAACATTTCATTGTGAACAATACTCAGGTCAAACAACAGAAACAATATTTGATACTTGTATAGGTACCGTAC
>NW_007458884.1:0-352 GCF_000475195.1 Diaphorina citri | reverse complement strand
TAACGCATCCACCGGTTCAACCGGTACATGATTCGGTTGTTTGGATACTGAGTGGTGAAATTATAATGGACGTGGGCATTGGGGTCAAAATCAATGGTGGTGTCGTAGTACATCGACTCGATGGTGACCGAACTGTAGTCCTCGTAGCTGGAAAAATATTAAAATATGCAGAATAAAAATCAAAATATGCAGAATAAAAATCAAAATATGCAGAATAAAAATCAAAATATGCAGAATAAAAATCAAAATATGCAGAATAAAAAATCAATATATGCAGATTTTTTTTTTTAAAGAGGTTTGACAGAGGGAACTGTAACTGCTATGGTCTTATCGTCCCGAAATCGAAGAGAGA
>NW_007458883.1:0-352 GCF_000475195.1 Diaphorina citri | reverse complement strand
CAATGCAAAACTGTAGAAACAATATCCTATCTCACCTCGTCCGAGCTCATCTCGACCCGGTAGCCCGGTACATAACCACACCCTGAAAAAGATTGGGGACGTTCAGGCCGTGGTTATGAACAGGGCCATCGTAGGCCATCGTCGGCCTTTTTGCGTGTAAAGTTGGCGGGAAATTCGGCCGTGGTTATGAACGGGGCCATCGTAGGCCATCGTCGGCCTTTTTGCGTGTAAAGTTGGCGGGAAATTCGAATTTTTGATTTTTTTTCCGCAACTTTTTTTTTTTTTTTTTTTTTTTTTTTTTTATTACTACAGTATAGCGGAGCTATACTAGTAATGAAAGTATTGCAATCGG
>NW_007458882.1:0-352 GCF_000475195.1 Diaphorina citri | reverse complement strand
GTGCGATGTGCCTGATCCTATAAATCGTGCGACCATGCTTTCAATGTGCGATGTGTCTGATCCTATAAATCGTGCGACTACGCTTCCAACGTGCGATGTGCCTGATCCCATAAATCGTGCGACCATGCTTTCAATGTGCGATGTGCCTGATCCTATAAATCGTGCGACCATGCTTTCAATGTGGGATGTGCCTGATCCTATAAATCGTGTTACCATGCTTTCAATGTTTGATGTGCCTGATGCTACAAATCGTGCGACCATGCTTTCAATGTGTGATGTGTCTGATCCTATAAATCGTGCGACCATGCTTTCAATGTGCGATGGGCCTGATCCTACAAATCGTGCGACCATG
>NW_007458881.1:0-352 GCF_000475195.1 Diaphorina citri | reverse complement strand
AATAAAATATATGTGATTTATGACCAATCAAATATACATATAAGACTGTTTAGACTGCGAGAGTATAAAGGGACTTTTCAGTCCTATGCTGGCAGTATAAACAAGGTATTCTATTCTATCCTATTTAAATCTAACCTCCAAGAGTCACTTGTTTTATACTACTAAGGTAACTTGACTTAGGGTGGATTTCACTAATATGTTTTTTTTTTTTGTCCTTAGAAGGCCTGTTAAGCTAATAGTCTGTTAAGTACCATTTGATTTGTATAGGATAACAGGGTTGTTAAGCTAACAGACTGTTAGGGGCTAAAAAGAAGATTTAAAAAATCCACCATTGATTAACTTACAATGGCCA
>NW_007458880.1:0-352 GCF_000475195.1 Diaphorina citri | reverse complement strand
GCTTCTAATTCTTCAAGAAATTGGAAAAATCTTCTAATTCTTCTCCCATAGGTACAATATACAATAAATGTGAGAAAACAATCTCATTTTCCAAATTTGATTGTAATATTAACAATCTTCTAGAAACCGGATATCACGTCGCGTAACATGATACCCGTCAGGACATGGTGAAACATGTACACTCCTTGTTTGTTTTTAACTCTGTATTGCCCTATAATTTTATTAATAAACAAATTCCATATGTATATTTGTCAAGTGAAAACATACCTACTAGTTGAATCTATATAAATAAAATTGTAGATTTGTCTGTACATTGCTTAGAATCGTGAAATTTTTAGTTATTCTTACTCCT
>NW_007458879.1:0-352 GCF_000475195.1 Diaphorina citri | reverse complement strand
GGTCGGCGTTTTTCGTCAGAATCTCAATCAGCACTAGAGTGATTGCTTTGGGCTGGTAGATATGTATTTGGTTTAGGGAAAAAAAACACACACACACACAGTGATGCCCTTCGCACTCAACATGGGCTATTTCTCTAGGAAGGGAAATTTCAGGCTGGTATCCTCCCTGTTTAAAGTCCCCGAGGCAGACTAAGCTGGTCTACTCCCTGTTTGAAGTACCCCAGCCAGCATTTCCTGATATACAATAGGTAGACAATAAAGTAAATAGAGAGTAAAAAAAAGTTACCTGTAACGGGGTTCGAATTGAGGAACTGGATGCTTTCGGCCGTGTAGAATCGCTTGGTATCCTCCA
>NW_007458878.1:0-352 GCF_000475195.1 Diaphorina citri | reverse complement strand
GGAGGTAAAAAATCAGTCGCGGACAACAAAAATTTGATTCGAAAAGGAAAAGAAACGAAAATAGTAAATTTAATATGATGTACGATCTACGATGTACTGTAGGTAGGTGAGTAGGTATCTTCTTCTTTTCCTTCACCATTTTCCGCTTATGCGGTGCGGGGTCGGTGTTACGAGTCAGCCTTTTCCAGTCCGCTTGGTTTTGTGTTTGTTCTCGGGTCAGTCCCTTTTCAGGTGAGTAGGTACCTATGTAGTATGTTAGGCTGACCATACTATACTTTCGGCGGGACAGTCCCGCTTTGGAGCCTCTGGTCCCGCTGTCCCGAGAAATCTTCTGGGGACGCTAAAATGTCCC
>NW_007458877.1:0-352 GCF_000475195.1 Diaphorina citri | reverse complement strand
CAAACCTGTTAAAAAAAAAAAAAAAAAAAAATAGGCAGTTCATGTGCCCAGATCTCATCCTCCATCATTAACATTGGATTGAAGTAGCCAGTCACCTTATTTTAAGGTTAAGAAAAGTTGATTCCTTGTCTAGTATTTGCGGTTTCTACACTGATTCATTTTGAGGAAAAATGTAATCAAGCGTGCTAGTAGGCGCGCGAACTTCTGGAGTTCGAATTACCACCCGGCCCATATTAACACGAAATAGAGTTACAAGGTTTTTCGGTATTACAGATAATGATATTAGCTGCAACTGACATGATTTTTAGTTTTGGCGGGGTTCTTTACAGCTGGATGCCCTTCTTCACGCCGC
>NW_007458876.1:0-352 GCF_000475195.1 Diaphorina citri | reverse complement strand
CAGAATTATAACATTTGTGAAATGTGCGCTCAAGTTTTCTAATTGTAAAATAATTTCAGCACAATCCCTCACAAATTTATTTTTCAAGCCCTGCGCGGCGCGAAGCTTTTTGTCAGCGGGAGAAAAAAAGAGTCCATTGAATAATTAGATTTTAATTACAAAGATTAACTAACTCAATACTGAAAAATATTTTGTGGTCATCACAGAAGTATTTTGTAACGTCTCACATAATTATGTTTTCCAACTCAGTCATTATTTACACTTTGGTTTACAGTAAAAAATAATAATAGGTAATAATAAAATCTTGGTCTGATTTATAAGTTCATATGCACTTTGGAATCTACAAAAAAAA
>NW_007458875.1:0-352 GCF_000475195.1 Diaphorina citri | reverse complement strand
AGTCCCAGGGTCTTTTTTTTTTATCAAATCTCTTTGTGGTGAAGCAGAGCTTCTTCACAACGTTTGTGGCTATCATAGCATTACTAAAGGTAAGGTAGAAACACATAACAACCTCCGTGGCCGAGTGGGTATCACACTAGGCTTTTACGCCGCAGGTCCCGGGTTCGATTTCCAGTGGGGTCCAAATTTTTTCGGCTCTGTGCTTGGAGTTCGGGGTGCACTCAGCCTCGTGAGAACAATCGAGTTGCTACTGCGAGTAGCGACCAGTGGCGGCATTACCAGTGTAAAAGGATTCTTGAAAGATGGAAATTGATTGTAAAGGAAGCACTTAGTAATGCTGTGATATCCACAA
>NW_007458874.1:0-352 GCF_000475195.1 Diaphorina citri | reverse complement strand
CCATATGCACAAATTCCCGGAGGGACGGACCCAGCTTGTTATTCAATATTCCCGGCCATATTGTTTCCAATTATATTTTCCCCTTTTTCTCTGTCTATCTTTCCCTTTATTTCTCCCTCTCTTTTCTCTTACTCACTCTTCCCTTTCTCTTCTTTCTCCCCTCTCTCTTTCTCCCTATCCAACTTTCTTCCCCTTTCTTCTTTCTGTTTCCCCTCTCTTTTCTCTTTCTCCCTCTCTTATTCTCCTTTCACTTTTTCTCTCTTTCTCTCCTCTCTTACCTGTGCTTTCCCTTTCGCCCAAAAATTATATATGATAAATTGAAAATTCAAATTCACTCGGGACTACACTGTAA
>NW_007458873.1:0-352 GCF_000475195.1 Diaphorina citri | reverse complement strand
AATGGAGAAAACCTGTACATACACGGCTTTGGAATGCATGAGGATTCCAATGTAAGTATCTGTTGTAGAAATAGATAGCGGTGATAGCATGATACATTAGTCTGCAGTGGATTACTGAAGTTAAGCAACGCTGCGCGTGGTGAGTATCCAGATGAGTGACCACTTTTGCGATCGCGTTTCGCTTGCATTTTCTGGACCCACGCAGGCTAGATGAGGGGTACGACTGAATGACCGTTCAGTCGACTTCCACACTGCCTCGACAACATAGATTTACCTCGCCGACCGGTCGACTATGTTTTTACACAGTACACAGTACACAGCTTTACGAGGCGGATAGCTTGTCACCAAATCA
>NW_007458872.1:0-352 GCF_000475195.1 Diaphorina citri | reverse complement strand
CACCGGTCTTAACCAAAAGTTTCGTGTCGCATCCTTGTCACATTTGACAGCCGCTGGCTTTCTCCTATCCTGTCTTCCTTCTCTCTTCGATTTCGGGACGATAAAACCTTAGCCGTTACAGTTCCCTCTATGAAACCCTTGTCACATTTGACATCTGCATACCAAATTTCAAGTCTCTAGCACTCTAGCTCTTACGACACACAGACAGACACACAGACAGACAGACACACACACGGACCAATGGCTGAAACTTTGGATTTAGGCTCTAGGGACGTCAAAACGTGTTTTGGCACTAAAAACTGACCATCGAAATTTTGACCCGATTACATTACTTTCCTTCCTATAGGATAAG
>NW_007458871.1:0-352 GCF_000475195.1 Diaphorina citri | reverse complement strand
TTTTCTCTTTATTTTCATGCGTGAAATACAACACAAAAATGCTCTGCAATTGGCCAACCACACCACTGGGAAATAACCTTACATTCAAAAACCCTACCCATCACAATTTCAATCTCAGGATCATACCCAAGTCCGAACATAAGGAGATCAGACCGGGACTTCAATCCAGTCAAAGTGTCAAAAGCTCTTTCTAGATCGATGACTCAATGTGGATTTGAAGCAGCCTTCAAAGATCAAAGGAAATTGGAATTCTGTCATAGGTGAGGTAATTTAGTACACCCGTAACATCAGCCCTGACAAAGACCCGTTTTCCATTGACAAAAAGAGAACAGGAATACTAAAGTGGTGCTTC
>NW_007458870.1:0-352 GCF_000475195.1 Diaphorina citri | reverse complement strand
TGTTGTTTGAAATTTTGACCACAAATAAATTATTGCAGTAGGCAAAATGTTGATACCCATCTTACCTATGATATACTTAGTACATAATTGCAATCTCTCCATCTCTCTCTCTCTCTCTCTCTCTCTCTCTCTCTCTCTCTCTCTAAATATTGGATAATAGAGAAAGGGAGCGAGACAGATAGACGGGGAGAGAGAGAGAGAGAGAGATCTCAGGGGTACATTCAGAGGTGCGGGACGGTTCACATCTGGTTAGTGTAAAATTATACTCATTAGGACCAGTAGGTTCTCAGTATACCTAAGTAACTTTCTCACTTCTGGTGCAAAATGAAATAATTAATTTAATGCCTACAAC
>NW_007458869.1:0-352 GCF_000475195.1 Diaphorina citri | reverse complement strand
TTTTAGAGCCAATTGCCTGTGAAATTAAAACGGGTAAAAATTAATTGTGATTCTAGACTACTCTAGAGCATACATATAAAGTACCTCTTTATTCATATGGACTAATTAATAGAACTAAAGAGCCCCTCTAATCTATCAGTAGTCAGTAGGCTATTACTGTGTTGAATTCTTAAACCATATTGATAAAATGCCATATCTTGGCTGGGATTGAACCCAAAACCTGTTTACCAGGTTTGGGATTAAACCCACGCCTTCCTGTGTTACCAGGTTCCATCCTGGTAAACTGGAGGTTTTAGTTGTTCATCCTGGTAAACAGGATATCGCGCTACTGAAAGCGCGCGATTATACTTCA
>NW_007458868.1:0-352 GCF_000475195.1 Diaphorina citri | reverse complement strand
GTGGCTGAGGCATGGCCGTAGGTGACCGTAGCGTAACTTACCGTATCGTACCGCACCTGACTATACTTGACTGTACCTGATCGTATCTGACTGTTCCGTACCGTATCGTACTTGACCGTACCTGACTATGACGTATCGTACCGTACCTGACTATGTCGTATCGTACCGTATCTGACCGTACTTGACTGTACCTGACCGTACCATATCATACCGTACTTAACTGTACCTGACCGTACTTGACTGACCCTAACCGTACCGTGCCATATCTTACCGTATCGTACCATACCTTACCTGACCGTAACGTACCGTACTGTACCGTTTTACCTGACCATACTATTTTGGCACCCTATTA
>NW_007458867.1:0-352 GCF_000475195.1 Diaphorina citri | reverse complement strand
TTGAGAGAAATGGAAAAATTGGAAGAAACACGACAGTTAAGCCCATAAAACGCTTTTATCTTGAGATTCTTGAGGGAAATTCGTTGTGATCCTGAAACCGCACTCTGCCACTATCAAAAAATGACATAAAACGCTTTTATCTTGAGATTCTTGAGGGAAATTCGTTGTGATCCTGAAACCGCACTCTGCCACTATCAAAAAATGATTCGGTATTCGGTACTATCAAAAATTTGAAAATTACCGCCATCAATTCAGAAGTACCTCTGTGGTAGGCTTTGTTCGACTTTTTTTTCGTAGGGAACACTGGTATAGTGCGGCAAATTTCAAAATTTTTGAAAATGTGATTTAAAAA
>NW_007458866.1:0-352 GCF_000475195.1 Diaphorina citri | reverse complement strand
AATTCATTATCAAAAATTCAAAAATTGAAAATTTTTCCTGACACCATGTTTCATTTTAGTAAGAACAAACTGAACTTTTATTGAACAACAATAATCTGGCTCAAATCAAGACTACCGAAAGTAGGTATCCATAAGTACATTAGACTGGCCCTTATTTTTGAAGTATTAAAAAGTAATGATTATCACTCGATTTATGGTTCCTTTAGGTCTAAAAAAAATTGCTAAAAAGTTTCAGCTCGATCGGACATCGCTGTCGACATGCTCAACGGCCTTGAAGTTTTCCGTCACATTGGTTATGCAATCCAGGGGCATTATGTGTTTTTTGCCCATATTTGTGGCTACAACTCCTCAC
>NW_007458865.1:0-352 GCF_000475195.1 Diaphorina citri | reverse complement strand
CTAAGCACTGCACCACTGAGGTTGGTGATATGCGGTATGTAGATATTGTATTGGGTCTGTTCCATCTCTGTGACCAAGTGGGTATCACAGTGATTGGGAGGTCCGGGATTAAATCCTTGGGGGATTGAGGTGAAAGCTGGTAGGAACCCCCTTTCAATCGCCCACTAGTGGTGGATGGAGGGATTAAAGTCCCAGCCCTTACCTTAAACCTTAAAGGATACAGGGCCCAACTTTGGGAAAAGAATCAGGAATTTGCTTTTCTCATGACTTTACCTTCCGGCTCAGGTTGCTCAAATTATGTAGATACATAAGCTTCTTTAAGGGAAAAAATCTCCGGGCCTAGGTTCGAAAA
>NW_007458864.1:0-352 GCF_000475195.1 Diaphorina citri | reverse complement strand
TTAAAAAAAAAAAAAAAAGAAAGGTGTTATACTAGCGAAAGAAGGAGTAGATAATAGATAAAGAGAGAGAGAGAAAGAGAGAGAGAGAGAGAGGAAGACAGGGAGAGAGAGAGAAGGGGAGAGAGGGAGGGGGAGAAAAAGATAGAAAGATAAAGATAAAAGGTTGAACGTACTACCTACTTCTCAATCAAATCACAAAATCTAAATGAGTCCACGAAACGCAATCAAATAATTATAATATGAAGTAAAATAATAAGAAACCACCTAATAATAGTAATAATAATTATGTAGATGTACGGGTAACACTTCCTTCGGTGGCTTTCTAATGATAATTTACTAATGTTTACAATAT
>NW_007458863.1:0-352 GCF_000475195.1 Diaphorina citri | reverse complement strand
TTTAGACTGCTGGGGTAAAGGGACTTTTCAGTCCTATTCGGGCAGGATAAACAAGGTATATTCTATTCTATTCTACATTGAAATAGAACTCAGTTCCCTCTTCTGCTTTCGTTAGTTATGGCAAACAAGAGTACCTACAGATATACTAAATGCAAATTAATCGAGCCTTAAAGCCAACCACTCACTATCAGTAGACCTGACAGGTACGGCTGAAAAGGTCCGTCAATCAGGTCTACCTGATACCTGATGAGCACAACCTATCAGGTAGACCTGATCAGGTGTACTTGTCAGGCCTACCTGATAGTGAGTGGCCGGATGGGTTGAGCTCATAAGAATCTACTCGAGTAGTTGG
>NW_007458862.1:0-352 GCF_000475195.1 Diaphorina citri | reverse complement strand
ATTAATAAATTATTTATTTGTTAAACCACAAGATTTCAAGTTAAATACTGTGCCGGAGATTGGGGGTTCAAATCCAAGACATAAAATATAGCGTAATGTAAAATGAATTGTGTTTAACACAATAACAATGAAAATGTATTTAAGCAAGCCAACTTTAATTTGTTCGAAATCTTTTGAAGTTGTTCGATACACAGAAATGACACTGGTCTGAATTAATTTATTTATTCTAAATTTTACCAAGTAAAAAAAAAAGTAAAATGTATAATGTTGTTCGACAATATTATCTCTAACCTAATGGAAAATTTCTACAGTACCTAACGATGATTCCAGATGGGAAGATATTTTCTACGTA
>NW_007458861.1:0-352 GCF_000475195.1 Diaphorina citri | reverse complement strand
AGATGAAAATTTTCATTGATGAGATTGGGAACCGGCTCTGCGAAAAGACAGGTGACGTGAAGGCGAAATCCTTCCTCTTCCAAAGGATTGGTTTGGCCGTCCAGCGCGGGAATGGGGCAAGTGTGGAGGGGACCTTCCCAGCTGGAGACAGATTTGACGAGGTGTTTGGCTTGTAATCTTAAATTACTATGTTTTTCTGTGGTTGATTCTAAAAATAAATAAATTGTATCTAGTTTGGTATGGAAATTAGGGAACTTCGAATTTCGTAAAACTTATGACGAGCTTATGACGTAATTTTTGATTTTTCAGGGGATAAACTTTTAAAAACATTGTATATTGCATAACTATTGCA
>NW_007458860.1:0-352 GCF_000475195.1 Diaphorina citri | reverse complement strand
CAGCAACCGTGCCTTTCTGAATTAGTTCTGTCTTAATGCACATCGCGACTCCGTGGTAGTTTTCTTGGTTTTCTTTACATCCTGACCATACATACGTGTACCCTGCTTGTTTCTCTTCCAGCTGCCCTGTGTCTCTCAGGTGTGTTTCCTGGAGTGCCGCAATGTCTACGTTGTATTGTTTAAGTTCTCTTGCTACGATGGCGGTTCTGCGCGGTATTGTAAGACTTTGTGTTTTGGCTGAGTCTAGCAACGTTCTGATGTTCCAAGTAGCTATTTGTAGTAGATTCTGTTGTGAATTGTTACCGGGTTATGAGGTTTCCCATGGCTCCGGCTCGCCATTCAGGATAAATGG
>NW_007458859.1:0-352 GCF_000475195.1 Diaphorina citri | reverse complement strand
TGTGATAAATGTAGAATTTCCTATAAATTTAGTAAAATAAAAATCCAAATCATGATTTATTTGTGGTGAAGCTTCGCCACAATTTTTGTGATCAGCATTGCTGAGGGCCTCGTTGACTAGTTCTGACATTTCTATAATTTTTCTTTTTACTCTGGTAATGCCGTCACAGGTCGCTACTCGATTAAAGTAGCCACTCAATTGTCCTCATGAGGCTGAGTGCACCCCGAACTGCACCGACGGGCATCGAACCCGGGACCTCCGGCGTGCAAGCCTGGTGTGATACCCGCTCGGTCACGGAGTCTGCTATTCACGGGTATTTTATTTATTCTATTTTCGTTTGTAGGCAATATCA
>NW_007458858.1:0-352 GCF_000475195.1 Diaphorina citri | reverse complement strand
AGGCTGTTAACTAAGCAGGTTTGTTCTCAGAACTGCTGGCTTTCTCCTGCTCTCTTCCATTTTGGGATGATGAGACCTTGGCTGTTACAATTAATTCTCTCTTCCCTCTATCAATTCCCTTTTCCTTTTTTTTTCTTTCAAGTAGCTGGTAGGTACATTGGTACATGTTAGATTTATGGCTAAAGATTTAAGTAAACTTACTTAGGAACTGTTTTATGGAATTGCTTTCCACTATTTTCGCTCTGAATCTCATTATTGTAGACTGAAACCTGTTGAGTGACACAGAATCTTGAATAATATGTTGGTGATGTGTTTAAATGTTCACCGATGATTTTTTCTTCTTTTTTCTGAA
>NW_007458857.1:0-352 GCF_000475195.1 Diaphorina citri | reverse complement strand
CTTGTAAGCGCTAGGTCGCGGGTTCGATTCCCGTCCGGGGCGGATTTCATCCTAAAAAGATGAGGTTTGTTCTCGCAATGACTGACTTTCTCCTATCCTGTCCACCCCTCTTCGCTTTCGGTAAAGATAAGACCTAAGAAAAAAAAAATAATAATAATAATAATAACTTAATTGTCTCCACATGTGGAAAATTCACCATGTGTGTATTTGTATGTACGTACACGCATTCCATATGTACATTGTACATAATATATTATAGTCATATAGAAAACACGTGTGAAGTTTTTCAAATAAATCATTTACCTAAGGTCAAACGGTATCGGATATCGGCATACACATCAGAATATGCAAT
>NW_007458856.1:0-352 GCF_000475195.1 Diaphorina citri | reverse complement strand
TAATTTTGAAAATTGTTGCTTTGCTAGACATTTCGGCATCTTGAGAGACAGTTTGTTGGAAAATGAATTTCAGCCAGTTGTAGTGTACTACCATCTTTCCACATTATACTTTCAGTCTGACTGTTTCTCTCTTGTACAAATTGCCTTCTTATTATTTTCAACTCAGTTTTACTTAACTAAGTGGTTGAGTATCCCATCAGGATAAAATCCGCCCGGGGCGGGAATAGAACCCGCGGCCTAGCGCTTACAAGGCAGACGCACTATTATACCAACCAAGCTAACTAGGCTGGCACTTAGATCTTACATTACTCGTTCAATCATCTATTTCTCTACTTTATAAGTCCCATTAGGT
>NW_007458855.1:0-352 GCF_000475195.1 Diaphorina citri | reverse complement strand
AAGTTAATTGTTCCTGAAGAACAACCCTCAAGCAACGCCACTGGTAGTTGCCAAATAGAATCTATTATCTATGTAACTTGTAACTACCATAGGTACTTGCCAAATAGAATTATTTTTTACCTACCAAGTCTACCAACCAACTGGCAATCTGCATTAGGTAAGTTACGCCTGATACTTTGAATACGAAGGCTATATGCAATAATAGTCATTTAACTACAGCAAAGTATTGCATGTTGTATTCTATCAGGGGTATCAAGTATCATGAATACTGCTTACTGGTCCTTGAGTAATCTGCAAGGAAAACGGAAAAGCGTCAGGAAAGTAAGTAGACCTTTCTTAAAATGCAGGCTTG
>NW_007458854.1:0-352 GCF_000475195.1 Diaphorina citri | reverse complement strand
TTACGTCCCTCGGGCTGTAACAGTATAAAATGTGATTGAGTTCATAAAGGAAAATAAATACGTATATCATTGTATAGGTTTCCTACATATACCTACGGCTGGCCTTCTTCTATCCTGTCTTCCTTCTTTCTTCGATTTCGGGACGAAAGACCTTAGAAAGGTTTGATGGAGGGGCCTGTAACGCAAAGGTCTTATCGTCCCGAAAGCGAAGAGTGAAGAGAGACAGGATAGGAGAAAGCCAGCCGTTCAGAGGAGCCTTATCCGTGGGAGGGAATCGAACCAGCGCTAACAAGGCAATTATTATTTGGACAGCTTGCTATTGGAAAATAGTTTACTACCAATATGATACGAA
>NW_007458853.1:0-352 GCF_000475195.1 Diaphorina citri | reverse complement strand
GCATGGTAGGTAAACATTGGATTTTAGGATTATTGAGATATTGGAAAAATCCTACAATGCTGCAGTGAGCACCAAAGTAGGGATGTTGCGACATATCGAAAACCGATATATATCGATATATTTTTCGTCGATATATCGATATATTTTTTTGGCGATATATCGTCGATATATCGACAATTATCCGGCGATATATCGGTCACCCGTCCCAGTTTTATCCACGCTGGACGTTTCTCAACTTCAAATACTTCAATGACAATTCCGTGCAAATTTATTATTTTTTTTTTTTTAAGAGGTTTGACAGAGGGAGCTGTAACTGCTATGGTCTTATCGTCCCGAAATCGAAGAGAGAAGG
>NW_007458852.1:0-352 GCF_000475195.1 Diaphorina citri | reverse complement strand
TCGAATCAACCAAGATGAATCGATGCGAAATTCGAAACCATCCCTACACTTATTGTAGCTTATGATTGAGAAACTCCTGAGTGCTGTCGACTATGACCTTCTGAAATTTGAATGTTTCGTCATTTTCGCCACTTGTTCCAAGGAGGATGATTTAGGATCCTTGGACTAATTACAAACTGAGACTGGTTTTAAATCAGTGTCACAAATTACAAAAGACCGCTTGGTATTTCTCCTCGCCCGGTACACAGCTCGACTACCATGTGGCTTTCAAATATGTAGCAACTTTCACAAAATAGCCCGAGAGACTCGAGAGTGCGGAGAAAGCGCGGGGGACAAAAAAGGAAAAGAAAGT
>NW_007458851.1:0-352 GCF_000475195.1 Diaphorina citri | reverse complement strand
TTGTAAAGGGCAGTTTTTTTTCTGACCCAAGAAGGCTATTTCATTATTTATTATTATGATCTTTTTTTTATATATATATTTACGGCACGCGGTGATATAATTATGCATACCGTTTTTCTGGGCGTAACATTTTAGTGCTACCGACCGTAGTAAAACTTTGTTTCAGTCCAGAGGGTCCAGGGTTGGAATGATGACTTCATAGTTCACATGAGACTCATATGATTATTATTACTATAGCATTATGTCTTTCGCTCCTATCTGACCAACCCTCCTTTACAGTACTTTCCCTTCCTTGTTTTTGTGTTGTACTGGTTTTCCCTCACTGCATCTTACATGTCTCGGTGGTGTAGTG
>NW_007458850.1:0-352 GCF_000475195.1 Diaphorina citri | reverse complement strand
CTTGTGGGTAGGTAGGTATATGTACCTCTGGAATTATTGTAATTATTCGACTTGGGTAGCTATACACCCAGATTTTTTGCATTTCTAGAGATATGCTACAGGTATGCATTGTGTTCTGTTGGGAGAAAATAATTAATTAGACAGATAGACAGGGTGTTTCAACAATCTGTCCATGTGATTTGATCAGACATTCTACGTTGACACATCCTGGAATCTTCTTCTTCCTAGCCTTTTCCTATTTAAATAGGGTCGGCGCTTCTTGTCAGTCTCTTCCAGGCAGCCCTGTTGACCCATCCTGAAATAGTCCATGGAAACACTTGTCCAGACTGTAGGATCTTGAGTTATTCTCGAG
>NW_007458849.1:0-352 GCF_000475195.1 Diaphorina citri | reverse complement strand
GATGACCGGTATTCTGTGTCGCAGAGGTCAGAGTCTGTCACTGGTAAATTTATCATGCCTGGTCTGTAGTTAAGGTATGGAAGTCCGGGATATACAAGGTGAATTTGGCTATGGGTTTTGTGATGCCCCGAACGAAAATTATCTTCTTTGAGGCCCGAAAATACTACAATTATCATATACTATCCGTCATGGAGGCAGCTGAAGACTGTTTGCCAAAACTGTACCTAATGTTTATATTTACATATACTGGGGTGAAGGGACTTTTCAGTCTTGAAATATAATCGTAAATCAGGTTGTTGTGTTATTTCACATTCAATTCCATACACAAAACGCTTTGTCAACTCAGAACCCT
>NW_007458848.1:0-352 GCF_000475195.1 Diaphorina citri | reverse complement strand
TACCTACCTACCTACCTACCCATTTTACTGCTGATTGCTTTTGAGGTCCAAAGTACTCCAAACCGACCTACGTACTTACCCACATGCACAATACGGGTGTGCGTAATTTCAATCAATCACTAGAGAATCTGATTTACCGCAGATATAATTAGAACTTACAATCCAACTCCCCCACTCTCTCCCCAAGGAGGAGCTGGGTGCCCGACATTCATGCTCAGACCGACTGACAAACCGCACGGTCTCACAGACCTGAGTCTCTCAAATGGTCTAAAATCTTCGGAGTTCGGACACAGGTTTCAAGCCTGTCCATTTTTAGTCCGTCCTTCCTTTATTATTACAATAGTAATAAAAA
>NW_007458847.1:0-352 GCF_000475195.1 Diaphorina citri | reverse complement strand
ATGACAATGATGAGAGTTAACACAATGTCAAGGGTTTTCTTTGACGTCACCCATTTGACTTACGCAGGCCAGTATTTCTTAAACTCTGGACTGACTGGAAACTCTATGTGGTAAAACCGACCATAAAAGTGTGAGGTAGCTTTTAGGAAGAAAATACAGATCTTTGTCTTCACAAGGCCGAGTACTCCCCGAAATGGACAGCAGCACGTGTCTCAGACGGGCACCTATTCAAATACCACACATGAACAAGTTTGCTTGACTTCAGTGATGCACACAAGTACCTAAGTAAAATTCAAATCTATTCTTGAAAAAAAGCACCCCACGGCACTGATTCAGACAAGGAAAAATATGT
>NW_007458846.1:0-352 GCF_000475195.1 Diaphorina citri | reverse complement strand
GTGATAGAGAGAACTGTAACAACGAAGTTCTTATCGTCCCAGAATAGAAGAGAGGAGGACAGGACAGTAGAAAGCCAGTCGTTCCGAGAACGAACCTTATCTGTTTGGTTTGAATTCGCCCCGAACGGAAATCGAGCCCGCTATCTAGTGCTTACCTATAGTCTGCCTTTTATTGTAATTTAAAAATTAATGATAGATAATGATAATCTAATACACAACATTGTCTTTGGCCGACCTTCAATTCTTCGAAACAAACAAAAATCAAAACAGTCTCAACGACACCTAATGGGGGACAGCGTAACCAACGAGAACATCAAACACATAGCCAAGAACATCCACACGAACATCGTGA
>NW_007458845.1:0-352 GCF_000475195.1 Diaphorina citri | reverse complement strand
TATTATGTCGTTAAACCCATAAAATACACAAGACCTTGTTTAGACTGCTAGGGTAAAGGGACTTTTTAGTCTTATTCGAGTCGCTTCCTGAATTTAGGACGCGGTGTATTCACTCGAAGAGATACGCGAGGAGGGGAAGTGAAATGAAAAACATGCATCAACGCGTCGTTGGAGTGAAAAACAGAGCTTAAAACGGCCCTATATTCATTATTTGTAGACACAGCTTCAGGGTTTGGGAACCTGTCAATCTGGAATTCTACACTATAAATAGCCCTTTTTGCGGGATACATATTTCTACTAAATGCTATGTATAGCACTTGTACATAAGCGCTTCTGTTGCTAATTGTCCACC
>NW_007458844.1:0-352 GCF_000475195.1 Diaphorina citri | reverse complement strand
CTGCGGCGCTGTCATTTTGTGTTCTATAGAAATGTATTGGAGGGAATAACTATACTCGTCTTTTACACGTATTTAATTACATAAAAAACTGACACATGACAAGCTACTGAAAAGTTTCGCCTGCGGCCCTGAAAATTACACCTTTGACAAGTCTGCAGAAAATTTCAATTTCGTTAATTCTGGTTTCTATAAATAGTAGCTCACAATTATCAAAAATTTTGCTTGCGGCGCTGCTCATTTCCCCCTTTTTTGTGTTAACCTTCATCCCCCCAGAATATGTGAATCTGTAGACTGTATAATGACAAACTTCAGCTTCATGCTTTTTAAAAAAATTCTCCTGCGGAGCTGAAGA
>NW_007458843.1:0-352 GCF_000475195.1 Diaphorina citri | reverse complement strand
AGCAACACATGCATCGTATTAACAAGGAAGCAGGTACTAGAATTACAGTAAGTACCCAATCTTTTTACTTTTTTTTTCAGTTTGATCGTTTTGAAATCGAGAGATTTTCTAAAAAAGGTTTGATAGAGGAAACTGCAACTCCTAAGGTCTTATCGTTCCGAAAGCGAATGGAGAAGGAAGACAGGATAATAAAAAGCCGGCCGTTCTGTGAACGAACCTTATCTGTTTAGGACAGAATCCGCCCCGTGCGGGAATCGAACCCGCCACCTAGCGTTTAATTACAGACGCGTTACTTTCCAAGCTAACTAGGCTATCAAAGTGAAGAGAGAAGGAAGACCGGATAGTAGAAAGC
>NW_007458842.1:0-352 GCF_000475195.1 Diaphorina citri | reverse complement strand
ATCGAACCCAGGGCCTTCCTCAGCCTAACCGGGCCAAGTGCCCGGTTAGCTAACTCCAACAATTGATAACCCCTCGCAACAATTTTTTTACTAGTCGCCGATTTAACCACTGAGAGTTAACGCAGTGTCAAGGGTTTTCTTTGGTGTCACCCACATTTGATTTACACAAGTCACAGTATTTCACTCTGGATTAAATGAAAACTCTCGAGTATAAGAAAAATGCTCTAGAGTTAGCTAGGTACTCCTGATTTATTATCATTTTTCGGGCAAAAAACGGCTAACTCCCGGTCCCTTGGAGCTTCGGATCAGAACAAATGGGACCGGCTAGCGGCTGAATCATAATGAAGATTTA
>NW_007458841.1:0-352 GCF_000475195.1 Diaphorina citri | reverse complement strand
ATCTGAAGTCCAAGTCAACTGAACTTTGGATCTGATTGGGAGTTTTATAAACGTCCCTACTTAACATCTTTTGTTCAACCAACTTTTGTAAGATCTACAAAAAATGTCGATCTAATAGGAGTGTTACCGTAATTTTTCAACCATACTGTAGGAGGGTAATTGAGTATGGTTTACAGTATGATGTGTATGCCTGTATGGATAAGTACCCATGTATATTTATGTATTATGTACATAAGTATATAATAACCCATGTGCATGAACTATATACGGTAGACAATATCATATTTTCCCGTATCTAATGCGTTAGATAAATACCCGATTATCCCTAACCTAACCGAGATTATATTGTGGG
>NW_007458840.1:0-352 GCF_000475195.1 Diaphorina citri | reverse complement strand
GTAGTCACTGGTCTTGTGAATCTCTCAATAAGTGCTCAACTGCAGTCAGTAATAGTCAGTATCTCAACGAGCGAACCTAAGTCAAAGTAAATGGTCAGTAAATACTGTGATAATGATGACTGCAGTATTTCTATGAATTCGTATCAAAATAAATGGTTCAAGTAGCTGTATTCAATTAATGGATGGTTTTAATATTGAACAAGAACAAATTGATTTCAAAACCCTTGTACACAACAATATTAGTATTTAATAGCATAGGTATGTCCACAAAGTTTCTTGATAACATGCAATCTTGAGCCCAGCTAGAGAAGTTATTGGATTAATTGTAAACCCAAAGTTCCTATTTTAAAAA
>NW_007458839.1:0-352 GCF_000475195.1 Diaphorina citri | reverse complement strand
CTGAAGACGTCTCAGTTGTATTGCAACGAGTTCCATTTGTTTTATTATAATCTGAACAGTGTACATGTGTTCTTTGATCAATACTAGAGCAGCCTGCCTAGTGAGCTTGGAGGGCAGCGCGCCTGCCTTGTAAGCGCTAGGTCGTGGGTTCGATTCCAGCTCTTGGCGAATTTTATCGTTCTCGCAACGGCTGGTTTCTTCTGTCGTGTCTTCCCTCTCTCTGTTCGCTTTCGGAAAGATGTGACCTTAGCTATTACAGTTTCCTCTATCAAAACTAAAGCTGGGCTAGACCCGTTGGTATAGTTGTTAGGATATTAAGGTGTGTCCACCTGTCCACACATAGTCAACGGTC
>NW_007458838.1:0-352 GCF_000475195.1 Diaphorina citri | reverse complement strand
TCAAGAAAATCGAGAAGAAGAATTTCCCGTGGGAGAGGTGAGTGGGAATTAATGCTCCGGCCTATCTACTCTCTCTATACCAAATTACCTAGTCAGAACGCAGGGTTAGACTGCGGAAGTAAAGTGACTTCCAGTCTTATTCCAGCAGTATAAACAGGATATAACAGGGTCTATTCTATTCAACTCTCTACTAGAACAGATCAGGCCAGATGATTTTTTTTCTGTTGGCTAGACTTTGGATGGGAATAAAACAGATTAGATTTTAGACCAAATTAATCAAGCGTGCGGGGAGGCGCGCGAATGTCAAGAGCTCGAAACGGCGCGGTGCACGGACCACCGAAATAGAATTCAA
>NW_007458837.1:0-352 GCF_000475195.1 Diaphorina citri | reverse complement strand
TTTTATTTTTTTTTTTCTTCCTTTTCAACAACTTTCTTTTCCAATACTCTTATACCTACTTCAATTAAACTAGGGTTCTTGTAAAGTGCATCTGTTATTTTTTCCAATAAATAAATACATAGATGGTTGTTCATAAATAAATACATAGGTAAATAAATATGTAAATGCTAAAATAAAATCGAATAAAATAAAACATTAACGTAACATAGTAACCTAGTTCTTTCTCGCGAACTCCTTGAATAAATAAATGATATTGATAAGAGATCAAGCTGGTATCCCTTGCCTTGATTCCGTTAAAAAAAATATTTTTTTATTATTTATTTTTTTTTTTAATCCAATCTTCTGAGAGGAA
>NW_007458836.1:0-352 GCF_000475195.1 Diaphorina citri | reverse complement strand
CATCATCGCAAAATATTGGGACGCGAGGAGGAAAATGACCTGATAGTCAATTCCCAGCATTTGATACCAACCAACCATTTTTCGTGACTGAGAGACAGCCAGCTACTCGCATCTTTCGTGGTTTTGGAAGGATTGAGGTTTGCCAAGAATACTATGATACAGACTTACAGACCACACGAGTCTACTGTAGGTACGTTGCTACGAAATAAAAACGGCAGTAAAACACTCATCTTAAAAATCGTAAAAAAACACACACACACACACATCCGAATACCAACCACGCGCACCGTTGCTTCACGGATCTTACCTGGCGAGTACCAAGCTCATGTTGGGGTTAGAAGTCTCAGGTCCT
>NW_007458835.1:0-352 GCF_000475195.1 Diaphorina citri | reverse complement strand
CTATTTAGGAGCGAGAGGGGGCCGGCCCCCCGGGTTTTCTTTTGCACCTTTACTGTGAGATCCAGCCCGGTACATCATTGTTTGGACTGTTGCCATCCCTCCCCCTCAATAAAATCCTGGATTCGAGGAAATGGTACTGTTAAAATGCCATCAAATCTGCCAGAAAACTAAGTTAAAACTTAATATAGTAAAAAAGTAAAATATAGGTACATAGATTAGAGGAAAATCTACCTTTGGAAAAAATGGAAGCAAATTTAGGAAAAAATGAGGGAGCAAATAATGACAATATCATGCACTCACCGAAATAACCAGGGAAACATTGTGCGATGATTTGCCACCATTTCGGAACCTG
>NW_007458834.1:0-352 GCF_000475195.1 Diaphorina citri | reverse complement strand
TTGTGAAAAGTGAATAGCTCTTACCTAAAGGGAATTCAGCTGAAAATAAGCAGGGTAGGATAGAGATTTAATTAGATACCTATGCATCATTTATGCTAGGTATTTCATGACGAACCTTGGCAACTTTTGACGCCAAAGTTTATGTAAAATTTCTTTGGAACGGTGCTAGGTTGGAAGAATTAAATAACAACACCAATAAAGAAATTATTATAAACGCTATCTAATTAAAAGAATAAAGACCAATTATAGTTGCTAATAATAACAATAATTAACATGATTACTCAACTTGGAAATCTAATCTATTGTTAGAAATAATAGATGAAGAAACTTTGAATAATACACCTGTTGAGAG
>NW_007458833.1:0-352 GCF_000475195.1 Diaphorina citri | reverse complement strand
TCTTCGCTTGCTTTTTCCTTTGGAAGTTCGACAATATCTTCGATGACTTTTTCTTCAGTTGTCTTCTCTTCTTCGACTTCTTGATGTTTGACTGGTATCTCTTGTCCAGTGAGTATGGTTTGTCTCAGGAGAGGACTGTTCTGTGAGATCTTGAATGTTCTCAAGTTACCGAATTCATCTTGTGTAGAGACATACATGGCATGGTTTGGATTGAGGATGATGTGTTGTTCTTGTGGTTGATGATGTTCTATTTGTTCATGTTGATGGTGAGGGTGCTCGCCAGATATTTGCTGGAGACAGATCTTCTCTTGAGGCTCACGATGTTGATGAACTGGAAGAAAGACAATAACAA
>NW_007458832.1:0-352 GCF_000475195.1 Diaphorina citri | reverse complement strand
CTTGCTAAAGAATTAGCAAAGGTTGAGTGCGAAGGGCATCCACTCGTAAAATTTTGTAGCCAAAACCAAATGTCAGCCTAAAAGTGATCACCCTACTGAGGGCTGAAGAAAAACGCAGACCCCGTCTAAACCTTGAAAAAGGCGAAGAAGAAGAAAAGGTGCTACTCGGATAATGGTGCACTATGGTAATGTGTGCTGCTATATGGTGCTACTCGACTAGGTATAAGAACAATTACAATAGGCTACAACTATTAACTGTGGTCAACCTCCCCATCCGTGGCACAAACTCCGGCTTTTACGGATGGAATACCATTTGATAACTATTTATTTGATGAGAGACTTGTTCTGAAAA
>NW_007458831.1:0-352 GCF_000475195.1 Diaphorina citri | reverse complement strand
GCTAAATCAAAATTTTGAAGGTGTACCTTCAAAATCAAGCCCCCCCAAAAATTTAGGCAAGAACCGCCTATGAGTTTGACAGAGCCTAACAAAGAGACAGAACGACAGACCGATTGAAAAATAGTCATGTCAAAATACAGACCTCACTTCCTTCCTTCAGTTTTGGCTTTCATGGAAAAGCTTAGAGAACTTACTTCGTCCGAAATTTCACCTTTGCTCTTATAGTTCCTATCTTTATTTCCTCTTTCTCCTCCCTTCTCTTCCTCCTCCTCTTCCTCTTTCTCATCCTCTTCCTCCTCCTCTTCCTCCTTCTCATTTTCAAAGCCTTCTCCTTCATATTACCCCTCTTTTA
>NW_007458830.1:0-352 GCF_000475195.1 Diaphorina citri | reverse complement strand
TCCTAGTAGTAATCAGTAATCAGTAATACAGGACTTTACAAGAGTTCAAATAGAACAGAAAATATCGTTCATTTGTTTTACGGTCAGATTTACAAGAAAATAATACAGGCATTTGATTAGCTATGTCTGTTTGACTTTTGCCAATATGTATAACTATTCTGGCAGTAGGTCTGGGAGCTCTGGTGACACCAATTTGTCTTCCTACTTCGGATAGACAATAGGTATTCCTTCTATTACCAGATCCCTGGGTGGTGAGATATCGGAGTACTTATTTTGTCATATGATCCCTAACAAGTGATTAGGATAGGAGAACCCTTTGTTTGGTCTTTGTGTCTTTTGTCTTACCGTGCGG
>NW_007458829.1:0-352 GCF_000475195.1 Diaphorina citri | reverse complement strand
TTATCAACTATTAAAAGAAGTATATTATGAAAGTTTAAATAAATCAGATACACTTTTAGCAAGATAAAAGAAAGAGATCAACTTAAACTTATCAACTATTAAAAGAAGTATATTATGAAAGTTTAAATAAATCAGATACACTTTTAGCAAGATAAAAGAAAGAGATCAACTTAAACTTAGAGTACGAGAATTAACGAGGGTTGGCTAACACGGTAGGCACGAGTTATTTATAGTTTGATTTGAATAAGAAGGTAATGGTAAAGGTAGGTACGTAGAAAGAAAGGTGTGAACGAAATAGAACTTGGGTCTGGACTAACTAGTTAACTATTCGACGGGTAGGTACTTAGTCCTG
>NW_007458828.1:0-352 GCF_000475195.1 Diaphorina citri | reverse complement strand
TAAATAAAAATATGAAAAATGATTTTCATGTAGGTACCTACATTATCATGATGTATTTCACTCGGAAAAGATCATAACTTACCTAAACTTACCCAATGATGTTATTATTTAAATTTTCACTCGGAAATGATCAGAACTTACCAAAACTTACCCAATGATGTTATTATGGTATTTTTCACTCGGAAATGTTCGGAACTTACCAAAACTTACCCAATGATGATATTACGGCATTTTCACTCGGAAATGGTCGGAACTTACTTACCCAAAATTATCACAAAATTTTCACACGGAAATTATCGGAACTTACCAAATCTTACGCAATAATGTTACTATGGTATTTTAAACTCGGGAA
>NW_007458827.1:0-352 GCF_000475195.1 Diaphorina citri | reverse complement strand
CTTCGACTTTGATTTTTACTTTCCTTATCCTATAGGAAGGAAAGTAATGTAATTTTAAAGAGGATTGACACAGGGAACTGTAACTACTGAGATCTTATCGTCCTGAATGCGAAGAGAGGAAGGTAGACAGGATAGAAGAAAATCAACCGTTCCGAGAACGAACCTTATCTGTGGATAAAATCCGCCCTGAGTGGGAATCGAATCTGTGAACTAAATTTTGCGTTTGTACATGTTTTTCTTCTGCATTACATATACCTATTCCTTTGTTGGAAATCCTATGGTGGCTTTCACCAACGACTTAATGATGGATTTAACTAATGGGAGAATGTTTAATCATCAAAAAAGAATATTT
>NW_007458826.1:0-352 GCF_000475195.1 Diaphorina citri | reverse complement strand
GTCTCCCATACTTTTCTGCTGTATTTCAGAGTGTTTGGCTTTATTTGTAACTTATTATGGCTGGATTAGGCCAGCAGGTATTAGACCAGCTACTGGCCTGATGATATTTCAGGCTAATTAGTTGGCTAATTTCAATTGAATTTGTAGCTATACAGAACTGCATTTTGACTAACTGGAATAAAAATCTTCTGGCCTAGTTGAATCCAGCCATAACCAGAAGCAACTGGTGATCTTAACACCAAAACCGATTTGGTATGATGAATTATGGGACATGGTAAGTGATTTAGCACTCTTTCAAACTGAACTGTTCCACATCCAAGAAGTTTTCGCACGATTTGGTTATGACTTTGAA
>NW_007458825.1:0-352 GCF_000475195.1 Diaphorina citri | reverse complement strand
AAGAAATCATTTACTGATGAAATGTGTAATGAAACAAAAAAGGTACCTAGAAACACACTGCCTTCACGTCACATGAGCTCATGGGGAGCCAAAAAGATGTGGTTCAAAGTTATCGGTAATATAGTAGGTGATTTCGTTCACAATAGCTACACTTACTTACTTTCCGTTTCCGGAACTACCTGTAGATCTTGAACTTCCAGAAGTCTGCAACTTGAACAGCTCTCTGGTTGGCCTCACTACCCTCACGTCACGTGACGAAATCACCTACTACGAGTATATTATGTGAGAACTTTGAACCACATCTTTCTGGCTCCCCATGAGCTCATGTGACTCGAGAAAAGTGTGTTTCCAG
>NW_007458824.1:0-352 GCF_000475195.1 Diaphorina citri | reverse complement strand
AAAGAAAAATGAAAAACAAGGATCAGTTTTATGCTGAAAATGCATGTTTTTGAAGATAAATGTTGGTGTAACTAAAAAAAGAAAAATGAAAAACAAGGATCAGTTTTATGCTGAAAATGCATGTTTTTGAAGATAAATGTTGGTGTAACTTTTTTTCTCCACAATATTTTTACACCATTTTTGAACAAGGTGCTTTAGAAAAGAACACAGAACATTAATTTACTATCGGTAAAAATTAGAAAAAAATTCTGGACCCTAGCCGGAACTTTTTTTGAAAAAGTCCATTTTTGCCCTATACAACTAATGGTAAAAAAGGAACGATCTTTAAAAAGTTCCGGCTAGGGTCCAGAAT
>NW_007458823.1:0-352 GCF_000475195.1 Diaphorina citri | reverse complement strand
ACCGAGGTAGGATAGGAAATATGCCTTTTTCTCTGACTTTCTTTTGGGGTTCGGGGTTCTCTTGGAGAAGACCTTCAGGATCTTTTTGGTTAGGTCGGTCGTTTAGATGGATGTCTTACAGAGTATTAGCTAACTCTAAAGTAAGTCTCCACGTAAATAGAGACTTATCTGTTTAACACAAAATTCGCCCCGGGCAGGAATTGAACCCGCGACCTGGCGCTAACAAGACAGGCGTGCTACCTTCCGAGCTAACTGGGCTGGGTGTTTTTCCTGGATTGATTTTCCCTCAACCAGTATTGTACAAGGACATAACAGCTTATCAGTATCAGATATGTATACGTACTACTGTGCC
>NW_007458822.1:0-352 GCF_000475195.1 Diaphorina citri | reverse complement strand
AAGAAGTTACCCATAGAATAATACAAATGGTAAAGGATGACTGTAGAGTCGTTGAACCATAGCGCAAACACCAAGAACCTAGAAGACTTAGGTCCTTGACTCAAACTCCAATTACCTCTAGTTAGCGAGCAGAGCTATTTTCTACATCTCCGCGAGAACCAACATTCGCACAAACATATGCACGAATAGATCATAAGAGCGCGAGAGTTGATACATACAATCGCGATAAATGAACCACACAAAAATAGCAGAAATACTTTTGAGCCCTTGGTCGTCAAGGCATTGTCCGCACGGTTTATGGTATTTATTTATATGATATACCTTATGGTAGGCATCGCGATAGTAATTATCG
>NW_007458821.1:0-352 GCF_000475195.1 Diaphorina citri | reverse complement strand
GAATACAGTATGCTAGATATCATGACTTGACTTGGACTTGAACCACCAACCTCCAGATCCAGAGTTCACCGTGCTAACCACTACACCAGCCGAGGCATGTATAATTGTCAAAATTGGTATTCTCGCCTTGACGATTGGTATCAGTATCAGGGCTACGATCCTTGAAGCAAAGTTGTAGGTATTTTCCTGTCGGAATTTCCCCTCTTCTGAAGCTCCTTTCCCCTCTTTAGGTGTAATAGCGCCTGTACTAAACCATAGGAAATATGGCGCCCCATCGGAATCGGTTCCGAAAGGAAAACACAACTCTGAACTTTATGAAACTTAATACCTACCTATTTTACATTTTGTAATA
>NW_007458820.1:0-352 GCF_000475195.1 Diaphorina citri | reverse complement strand
TTTTCAAATTTAAAGTGTCTTTTCAAGACAGATTTTCTTAAGGAGTATTTTCAATGTCCCGAGGATCCCTATAGTGGATTTTCTCATAGAAACAAAAGGAAATCAAAAGGTTGGATTTCAGGAGAAGCTTGACTATCGATTACACGATTGGTATTAGAATAGAATAGATTGAGCGAAGAAATGGAATAGAGAGAAAAATGGAATAGATAGATAGGTACCTAATAATCGCTCTTCAAAAGTTCAAACGCCCAAAAAATCTTCGTAGCCCAATTTGCCATTGACTCCTTTGCTGAATTCTTGCCTACCTTCATTTTCTGAGCATTCTCTTTTACCCAACCTCCTCTACTTCCCA
>NW_007458819.1:0-352 GCF_000475195.1 Diaphorina citri | reverse complement strand
CGAGGCGAATACAATAGTCCGTCCCTTATACCTTTTTATTACTATTGTAATAATAAAGGAAGGACGGACTAAAAACACCGTACTATTAAAAGTTATAATCCGGTCCATTGTAAATTGTAAGTCCAAATTATCTCATCTTCATAACGACTATAATCATGAGAATACCAGACTGAAGTTCAGTACGTAGCGCTATCAATCATCTGTCATTGTTCATTTCCTTTAGTATATCCGACAGTAACCTTGCTTCGTAAAGTACTCTAAGATCTACTGGTGTAATCCAAAATTTGTTTCAGTCTACCTCAAATCATCACGTGTTAAACATATAAGCTTTAAGGTCAGTCCAAGTTTTATT
>NW_007458818.1:0-352 GCF_000475195.1 Diaphorina citri | reverse complement strand
TACCTATAGAGGTGCCTCGGAGTAATATTGTACGACAAAATTGACAAAAAATGAAGCAATTTATGATTTTTAAAAACTGAGAACAAATAAAATAAAGAGGAACATTGGCAAATACAATTACACGAAATAGAATACAAATACACAGGTTCATTTTATTCCGTGTATTCAGGGTGGTTCAAAGTGGGATTGAGAGATTCAGATGGCGTACATTTGGTTTACTAGGCACTACTACTGAGTCTACTGACTACATTGAACTGGGCTGCGTTGCATAAAGTTAAAAATCTGGTGTGAACATCACACGACTTTCCTTATCCTATTGAATGATGCTTATTTGAGTGTTCTTTTACAATAT
>NW_007458817.1:0-352 GCF_000475195.1 Diaphorina citri | reverse complement strand
CGCAGGAGAGAAACGGTAGAGGTGTAGGTAGATAGATATGTACGAGGTCGGTAGGTACACAATTAGGAAGAGAAATAGGTGTACAGGTAGGTTCAAATAGGTAAGAAATAATGAGAGAGAAGAAGATGGGTATCTTGGTGGATGGGTAGGTAATGACTTTCTGTTGAGTGTAGGTAAGTAGGTTTTTTTAGTCACTTGGAAAACTTCGTTTCCAAGTTATATGTATAATTAGCCAGTTAAGTAGGTACTAACTGGGTCCATGCTATGTATCTTTAGACTTGTTGCTACCAACTGTTAATCTGGATTCATTTTCAGAGTAAAGTTTTTTTTTTTTTTTTTTTTTTTTTTTTTG
>NW_007458816.1:0-352 GCF_000475195.1 Diaphorina citri | reverse complement strand
GGACTGGCAAGGTAATTGAAACACTATTTTGCATGCTACCTAACCTATACACTATTTTGCATGCTACCTAACCTCTATCTTCTCCCTCTTTGTCTTCGCCTTCGTTCGTCGCGTCTTCTTCTTATTTTTTTTTCTTCTACCTTCTTCCACTTTCGTTTACCTCAGAAAGTACACTATAATTAACAGTCGAATACCATATACATACCTAGGTATTGTTCCTTTTTTCGACTTGAACTGACCCAAAACCAACCAAAAACTGGGATTTAAAGGTAAAAGGTGCGAAGAAGATAAAAATTGAAAGAAGAAGAAAAAAACACACACCAATGACAAGAAATTGATTGTTCCGCTCCTC
>NW_007458815.1:0-352 GCF_000475195.1 Diaphorina citri | reverse complement strand
ATAATATATGTTCCATAGGCAGATATTTTCAGTAGGTTTAATACCTAGCGGTAGCGCTCCGCCCGCCAAGTCAAAATTTGACAGCGCTACTAGATCTGATATATTATACGCCACAGAGAAACTAGCCATTTCCAGGTATTATTATTATTATTATTTTTAAGAGGTTTGACAGAGCGAACTGTAACTGCTATGGGAACATTATCCCAACAGGATAAAATCCGCCCAGGGCGGGAATCGAACCCGCGGCCTAGCCCTTGCAAGGCAGACGCACTACCAACTAAGCTAACTAGGCTGGCCAGGTATTAATTACTTCATAGAGAGGCCCTAAAATGTTCCTTCGGGTGTGGGATAT
>NW_007458814.1:0-352 GCF_000475195.1 Diaphorina citri | reverse complement strand
ACCTTGAGAACTTTCAAAAAGCTACCAGATACCAGAGGTGAAGCTTAGTGATGCATATCTGCCCTGAAACAAGGTCGTATCCTACCTCTCTAATTCAGGAGAAACATTTTCAATCGACATTTTCCTTGAAAATATTGTTATGGTGAAAAATCTTTCAACCAGATTAGATCATACCTACCTAGTCCTGTAAAGCTAAGAAATATCTTAAACATGAGGTATAAATGTTCAAATTCCTTTAGAATGGAAAAAAAACATAATTTATAGATATTATTATTTATTAATAATAATACCTAAAGGTAAAAGGAAGGGTTGATGTCAAAAAAGCACAGGTTTTTGTAAAAAAAAAAAAAAA
>NW_007458813.1:0-352 GCF_000475195.1 Diaphorina citri | reverse complement strand
AATTCCAAACATCTGATTGGCCAAAATTTGTTTAAGACTGATCTGAGACCGAGTGTTTTTGGTCATAAATACGGGTGTTAGAGGTTCAATAGAGGGAGCTGTGAACTACAGAGGTCTTATCGTCCCGAAATCGAAAAGAGAAGGGAGACAGGATAGGAGAAATCCAGTCGTTCCGAGAAGAACCATTTTTCTTAGGATACATTTTGGTCCAGTCAGGACACGCAACTGAGACCTAGCGCTTAACGCTTGCTCCCCGAAGCTTCCAAAAAGTACTGAGATCCCGGTCAAAAAACACAAATGGTGAAAAAAAAAAAACACCGCCAAGTTCATTCCCACTCACCCATCCACACGG
>NW_007458812.1:0-352 GCF_000475195.1 Diaphorina citri | reverse complement strand
GCTGGCTTTCTCCTATTCTGTCTTCCTTCTCTCTTCGATATCGGGACGATAAGACCATAGCAGTTACAGTTCCCTCTGTCAGACATCTTGAAAAAAAAAAAACAAAAAACACAGGTGAGTCTATCAGCCATCGGATCGATGTCTACTGAAACGTCCACACTGTCTCGATAGACTCGTCTTCATAGATTCATCTCGTCAATCAATATCGATTGACTATGTTTGGACACACCTTTACACAGAGAACGACAGGCTTTTATTTCAATTATCCGAGGCCGGAATAGAATAGAATAGAATAGAATAGAATAGAATAGAATATACCTTGTTTATCCTGCCCGAATAGGACTGAAAAGTC
>NW_007458811.1:0-352 GCF_000475195.1 Diaphorina citri | reverse complement strand
GGTCTCATTAATATTATAAATATACAGACTCCTAAAAACCCAAAGCGAGATCATTACACATTAAAATTGAATTTCAAAATATGTATTAATGGTACACAATATGACATTAAGTATATGGTAATCTTAGCAGAAACTGCTGGTAAAAATATCCTGAAGTCTACTTTCGTCTTCCTAGGAAAAATCCCGGGAAACGTTACGATTACAAGAATTTTATTACATTTTTGCTAAAAAAATATTTTTCCTCATACTCTACTTCTTTTTCCTTTCTCTCTCCTCTCCTTTCCCACTCTCATTCTGCATTAGAAAATTCGGTACTCTTGGCACATCCACTAAAAATAAAATACATAATATA
>NW_007458810.1:0-352 GCF_000475195.1 Diaphorina citri | reverse complement strand
GAATGATGTGGGGGGGAAGTCTGCTAGGAACTAGAAACCCATTTTACATTGCACACTGTAGAAGTGCCACATCCACTACCTACTTAAGAATACGAACTTGTAAAGATTAGTGGAGATGTCAAAATCACCTGCATTATAAAACATGAAGAAAACCAGCGATAGGTATTCCAACAAAAGTGGTTTGTAGTTTGCTGCTTCCATCTTAATATTTTTTCACGATTAGAGACTAATTGGATCCCGTGGATCCAATTTCATCTGCTTAAACAATCACTTATGAAAACCCAACCCAAAAAAAGTACCTATATAATTTTCCAAATGTCCAGTGGGTACTTAACAGAATAAAATATTATGT
>NW_007458809.1:0-352 GCF_000475195.1 Diaphorina citri | reverse complement strand
AGAGGGAGAGACGGAGGGAGATATATATCAGATAAAGAGAGATGGATTGAGAGGGTGAGCGAGAGAGAGGAGGAAGGTAGAAAGCAGGAAATAGAGATTGAGAGAGAGAGAGAAAAACAGGAAATGAATAGAGAGAGCATTATTGTCTTCTCTAGGGATTAAAAAGGGGAAAAGGAGAAGAAGAAGAAGAAAAAGAAAATGAGGAAGAGAGAAAAAGGACAGTATTTTTCAAAATCTATCTCTCTCTCCCTCCCACTCTTTTTAATGATGAATTCACTTTACCCTCTCTTTCTCCCTCTTTCTTTTTCCCTCTCTCTCTCCCTCTCTCTCTTTCTCACCATAGTTCTCTCTC
>NW_007458808.1:0-352 GCF_000475195.1 Diaphorina citri | reverse complement strand
CAACCAAAATTAAAACTATCGTCTCATTTATTGAACTTTTCGACGTTAATTAAACTCTGCACATGCGCAGAAATGAGTTTTCATCAAATAACCTTAAAAATTTCAGTTGACGGGAGGCTAATTTTGGTTGCAAAATCTCTCTGATGACGGAAATCGAAAGGAGAAGGAACAGGATGGGAGAAAGCCAGCCGTTCAGAGAACGAATTTCATTTGTTTAGGTCCTAAACTAATGAATAAAGTTGGCCACGGGTAGGAATCGATCTCGCAACCTAGACCTTACAAGGCAGACGCTCTATCTTCCAAGCTAACCATAGGTACTGATTTTCTTTAATCACGATCGAATAAACTACGG
>NW_007458807.1:0-352 GCF_000475195.1 Diaphorina citri | reverse complement strand
CAGGCAGAAGATTTGTGTTAGGGTATGCTATGGGAGGCATAAGACATACTATGGCACAGGTAGATGTTATCGGGAGATATATTGTTCATGTAAGTAATGGAGACAGTCGTCTTTCTCCCTCCTGACAGTATATTGCGGCTTTTATTCACCGAACGAAGTTAAATTCTAAATTTTGATGACTTTTCCTTCAGTTCGTTTGTTTTACTCTCTTGAGCAATTTGCCCGATTTGGATGAAATTTGGAACCAACATTTATTATAATGTAATAAAATCTTTGTTGAGCTATAAATCCGCGGAACGACTTTCGATTTTGAAGAAATTTCACATAAAGCATAATCAGCAGAATGTATTTA
>NW_007458806.1:0-352 GCF_000475195.1 Diaphorina citri | reverse complement strand
AGTCTGTCTGATAATGCTGTGAATAGGATGAGGGTCAAGGGAATGCCCACTATGGAGTAGAAGATGCAGAAGAGTTTGCTGTTTGTGGACATGGGTGCCATTTGACCATACCCTGAGAACAGAGGAAAACATAGGGGTTAGTAGAAATCTACGAGTGTACCTAAAGAAATAAAATGTTGGTACTTCCATATAGATAGAATGCATTGCTAACATTTTCCTTGGGACTGAGATAAATCATTGTACCTATAAATGGTAGTCCTAAAAAGACAATTATTCAGGGGGATGCTCCAAACATAGACACAATTTTTTGTATATTTCTACATTTGGCGGCTCCTAAATGCCTGGGGCTGCG
>NW_007458805.1:0-352 GCF_000475195.1 Diaphorina citri | reverse complement strand
TGCTGACTTGAAAAAAGTGGTTATTTTGCCTATTTAAGAAGCTATATTACAGATGGACAAGATGGCGGCTAAATAAGAAGAATAAATTAATTTTCTATTCCTTTAATCCAGTTTAGGCCAAGCTGTACATAATTTTCGACATGTGGATACGGTGCGGTGGTGGTACTTAATTTGCTGTTTGAATACTGATCTCAGGACAACTTTCAGTACCTATATGGTGTCGATCAATCGTGTCGACAAGGTAAATTATAGAGTCAGAGTGTGCAGGCTCGTATAGACCTGCCCGAAGTTGACGGTACTATTCATAGAACTCAGACATTCCCTCGGCCTCGACATGAGAAGAAAAGACAAG
>NW_007458804.1:0-352 GCF_000475195.1 Diaphorina citri | reverse complement strand
TTTTATAATCGATTACGATTACGATTATCAATAATAATCGATTAATCGATTATCATAATCGATTATTCCCAACACTACACGCTCCCCTGTGCTAGATCCGATAAAGAGTGGTGTGGTGTGAAAAAAAGTAGAGACTGTAGAGAGTAGAGATAAAAGAAAAGATAGGTAGAACGTAGAACTCGTAGAAGTGATTTTTGATTTCTGTAGCCTCGGTTTTCGACGGGTTTGATTATTTGCTGTTGATAACATTTTTCTTTGTTCAATATGTGATAAGCGTAGGCGTGCTAGCCGACTGATTAAAAAATCCTAGCTTGCATATGATTTCATTGTGCATTGTAGGCAGTTTTGAAGG
>NW_007458803.1:0-352 GCF_000475195.1 Diaphorina citri | reverse complement strand
CATTTTTTTTTGTCTCAAAGGAATGCGTCAACACGAGTTCCTTTTTATCTCTCTCTCTCTCTCTCTCTCTCTCTCTCTTTCTTCCATCTTTGTCGCACTCAATTGTCGAAAATACAGATGTCATTTCCGTGTATTTTTGCCTTTATTTTTTTTTTTCTTATTCCTTTTCTTCTTCTGCTAGTTTTTCTTCTGCTTATTTTTCATCTTCTTCGACCTTTTCTGCTTCTACTTCTTTGCCTTCTCCGCCTCTTTCTTCTGTTTCTCCTTCTTTTGACAGATCGAATGTTCGAATGATAAATTGTTCAGTATTTGGCATTGTAGCTTAGTACACAAATTTACATCGTACGAAAAC
>NW_007458802.1:0-352 GCF_000475195.1 Diaphorina citri | reverse complement strand
CTTTTTTCCATGCAAAGAAAATCATGGGGTGTGAACATCACACGACTTTCGAATAATTGCGATTGGAAATATTTTATGATTCTGATATTACATTGCAACCTCCGTGACCGTGTGGCTATCACACTAGAGGTCTCGGGTTCGATTCCCGAGTAGTCACTTTAATCGAGTCACTAGTTGTGAAGAAGCTCTGCTTTACCACAAAAAAAAATTCATTTTTTAATTTGATAATACATTTTCTTAAGTGTTATTTCTATTTCAGTCAGGTAACATTGTCTACAGTTAGTAGTATACCTATTTGGACGAACTCCAGAGCCGAAAAAACTTCGACCCCGCCAGGAATCGAACCCGGAAG
>NW_007458801.1:0-352 GCF_000475195.1 Diaphorina citri | reverse complement strand
AAAATGTCCACCAAGATTGCAGAGGATAATTAGGATTACTGGATTGAGATTGAAAAAGATTCGAGAAAAAGTTGTCAGAGATAAATGGAAGGTTGTATTGAGTGATAATAAATTGTCTGTAAAGATTTAAGATAAAAGTGTATAGATTTGAGAGAAATTAAATTGAAAATAATCCTTTATAGTGAACTCTATAGCCTAGTGAACTATTTTTAAGTCTTCGATATCCCATTATCCCACTTATGGCGGGGTTCACAAAGTTTAAACTCAGTTTAATTTAATCTCTTGGATCTAGCAATTTGATTGACTGAAATTTTTTGAATCAACTAATGGATTGCTTAATGCAAAAGTCAAA
>NW_007458800.1:0-352 GCF_000475195.1 Diaphorina citri | reverse complement strand
ATTGAAATTATTTGAAATAAAATATTATACATATGGGTATATTATATAAAAAAAATAATAATTATTTGCATAAAAAAAACCACTTCATTTGCAATGGTTTGTTAACAAAAGAAGTAAATATGTAAATAATTACATCAATTAATAATAAAAGAATGTCTTCAAAATAATTGTAAAAAAATAATAATAAGGAAAAAATAAATACCTAGGTAGGTACCTACAAAAAAAAAAGTCACGATCTGAATAGAGTGCATGTGAATATGGAAATGAATTGATTAATTGAATGAAATAAAAATAACAAACATGTGTTTTCAAAAACGACGCACTTTTTTCCTACCAATCATAAAACAGTATT
>NW_007458799.1:0-352 GCF_000475195.1 Diaphorina citri | reverse complement strand
AAAGAGATAATAAATTAGCCTGTGACCCAGTTGTAACTATTAGCCTGTGACCCAGTTGTAACTATTAGCCTGTGACCCAGTTGTAAGTCGACACTGGTCTCATCTTCCGATGGGGTTTCGTCCATAGGGAGCTCACAGTGGGGCCCTTCGAAACCTGAAAAGAGACAATAAATTAGCCTGTGACCCAGTTGTAACTATTAGCCTGTGACCCAGTTGTAACTATTAGCCTGTGACACAGTTGTAACTATTAGCATGTGACCCCAGTTGTAACTATTAGCATGTGACCCAGTTGTAACTATTAGCCTGTGACCCAGTTGTAACTATTAGCCTGTGACCCAGTTGTAACTATTAG
>NW_007458798.1:0-352 GCF_000475195.1 Diaphorina citri | reverse complement strand
AGCAGCTTATACTCATTTGTTTCTTCTTTCTGGAAAAGGAAACAATTTAGAAATCACAACTTCATCATAGTTGGTTCATTTCATAATGAACTTTTTTACAGGTAATGAGCTTGTTTGTTTGTTTAGGTATTTATTGAATTATTCTTTATTAAATTTGTTAACATCCATAGGAGGTATGTTGGTACTCATTTTGCTCACAAAGGTGAGTGGGCTATACAGTCTTGAAAGAGATACCTTGAGAATAATAATTATTACCTTATGCACAGTTACTGGATAATCCTTTGATACAAGTTTGTAGCATGATTCTCTATTACAGACTCTCTTACGGAATTCAAACAATCTGAAAATAAAA
>NW_007458797.1:0-352 GCF_000475195.1 Diaphorina citri | reverse complement strand
AAGAAGAAGAAGAAGAAGAAGAAGAAAAAAAAAAAATCGAATGTAAAAGAGAAAAACAGAGCTCTACGAAGAAGATAGGCTGAGTGAAATAGATAAAATTAGGAAAGAGGACTAAATTAACAAGAAATGAAGAATGATATACCCAAGTAAAGAACAAAGAAAAAGTAGAAAGAAAAGATTAGGAAATAAGTAGGGCTCAATATGAAGAGGAGTAAAAAAGAAATGACGAAACTAAGAACTAATGAGATAGAGATAACCCATATTGGGAATGAAGAGAAGAAGAAGAAGAGCAAAATGAAGAACACCAAGAGAATTAGGAACAAAGAAAAAAAGTAGAAAGAAAGAGATTAAG
>NW_007458796.1:0-352 GCF_000475195.1 Diaphorina citri | reverse complement strand
ACCTTTTTACCTCTATTCTAAGCTTCATTGAAACCTTCAACCGCTTCTTTTCTCACCAAATAATAGGTGCATAGGTAGACAGTTGTCTTACCTATCTAACAAATTATAAACCCTCAACCATTGATTTTCTCACCAAGTAATACATAGGTATAAAACTGTTTTGTCTGACAAACTATGAAAGATTTCCTGCAAGTTTAGCTTAGCTTACCTAACTCAGTTTAGCAAATTTACAACAGTAGTTTTCTTGTGGAAGAGCTCACTTCGTGAGAATGTTGTCATAAAGCCTTGAAAAATAAAAGCTAAGGAGATAAGTTTCTAAGATAGGATCTTATTCTTATCAGTAGGAAGATGG
>NW_007458795.1:0-352 GCF_000475195.1 Diaphorina citri | reverse complement strand
TGCGTATTGGACGGAGTCTTTTAACGTTTCAACTTTCCTTATCGTGAAATATACGAAGTATACTGTCGTATAGGACAGAAATTGAACTTTTGGTCCTTCGGGCCGAATTAAAAAAAATGAACTTTTGGTCATTAGGGCCGGATAAAGAAATTAAACTTTTGGTCCTTCGGGCCGAATTAAAAAAATTGAACTTTTGGTCCTTCGGGCCGGACAGAGAAATTAAACTTCTGGTCCTTCGGCCGAATTCAGTAATAATGAAACTTTTGATCCTTCGGGCCGAATTAAGTAATGAAACTTTTGGTCCTTCGGGCCGGACAAAGAAATGAAACTTTTGGTCCTTCGGCCAGTACTG
>NW_007458794.1:0-352 GCF_000475195.1 Diaphorina citri | reverse complement strand
TTTTGGTACTTTCGGTTCAAAACAACCAAAAACTCGCTGAAAGTGAAACTTGTGTTGAACAATCAATCGAATCATGAAGCGATTGCGCTTGAAGCGATTGCGAACTTATCAATGAAGTAGCCTCGAGTAGATAGGCAGGTCAGGTACCATGTTTCCTTAAAAGGACGAACGAAAAAAAGAGTAAAAGATATCAGAAAAAAGAGTAAAAAATATTTCAAGAGAAATTTGTCTGGTCTATAACACACAATTAAAAATCAAAATCTTTTGTATTTTGCGCGCAGGCAAGTGGGCAGCACTATTTGGGGTACTCGTTTTCTAGTCGAAAGGTCACGGGTTCAAAACCTAGGGCAAA
>NW_007458793.1:0-352 GCF_000475195.1 Diaphorina citri | reverse complement strand
ATTAAGAAGTGGGGGATTTTGTATTTACTAACAAGTACTCTTACTAAGTACCTAGGTACTATTTTATAAAGAAAGTTACACTGGATTGAAATGAACAGAGAATTCAACTTACTGATAAATAGGTAGATAGGTACCATGTGTTAAGCTTGCTTTCTTTATTAAGTAGGTACTCATAACTATACATAAGTCTACTTTACAATATGTAATTAAATTAAACACACATGAAGTTGTATACACATTGATATGTGAAAGACTTCTTTAGAGGACTCAAATGTTTTAACCAACAACATTGAAAAATGGTGGACTTTGGATCAGGAGGTTGATGGTTCAAGTCAAAGTCAAGTCATTTAGC
>NW_007458792.1:0-352 GCF_000475195.1 Diaphorina citri | reverse complement strand
AAAAAAAATGTATGGGTAAGCTAAGCTGTGTATTGTATGAGTAAGCTGTAGATAATGAGTATGTCTGTGTGTAAGCTAAATCGCAGATTGTAAGAATTAGCTAAGACAGAAAGATAAAAATGTACGAGTTAGCTTGTTGGCTAAGCCACAGAATGCTAAGTCAAAGAGTGTATGAATTCTAATCCGCAGAATACGTGTAAGCTAAGCCGCACTGTCTTTGAGTAAGTCAAGCCACCAATTATACGAGTGAGGCAAAGAGTGTATGAGTAAGCTAATCCACAGAATGTTTGAGTAAG
This sequence comes from Diaphorina citri, assembly GCF_000475195.1. NCBI lineage: Eukaryota > Metazoa > Arthropoda > Insecta > Hemiptera > Psyllidae > Diaphorina > Diaphorina citri. Next base: position 56 of record NW_007458792.1, on the reverse strand, counting down.
CTGCAAAGAACTTGTAAGCTAAGCCACAGAATGTACGAGTATGTCAAGCCACGAAT
>NW_007458791.1:0-352 GCF_000475195.1 Diaphorina citri | reverse complement strand
AGGTACATGGGTAGAACTTGATTAGAAAGACTGGAATCAGTGGTTTTGGATACACGAGTTTCTAAAGCAGAGTCCACACTTATTTTGGAAATGTCGTACAACATTATCGTCCGACATTTCGATAGGTGTGGACCCTGCTTTACAGACTGGTGGAACATAAATACATATGTTCCTATACCTGGCAATATCTCTAGAGTGGCTGGTGTCTCTAGAGGGTCATGACTGCTGACATACTGGTGGGTTTACTTACTGACAGACCTCGCAAAGGTACTAGGTAAAGGCATGTTCAAAAGGCAGGATTATTGCTAGACACGAAAATATCCAGAGTTTATTTATTATCTGTTTAAGGGGG
>NW_007458790.1:0-352 GCF_000475195.1 Diaphorina citri | reverse complement strand
TCCGCCTTTGAGGACAAGTGATCAGAGTTGGCACTTCGAGTGACTTATTGTTACCTATGTCAAGTGACTTGTGACTTGACGGAGGTATTTCAAGTGAGATGTCACCCTATTTTATCGCGTTATCAGACACTAGATTCGATACAAATCAGTACGTAATTGATCAGAGAAGTCCCAGCAATAATTTCAGTCATCTGTCAGTCATTGGTGCTGTGTCGGACATTTCATACGTAAGACATCCATGGCGAATCCTTGCACATTCGATGCACTTCTGATGCAAGTGTGTAGAATTGTGCACGCAATGGTGTTTATGGAACATATGTATTTATGGAACTGCGATAGTAATGTAACATTG
>NW_007458789.1:0-352 GCF_000475195.1 Diaphorina citri | reverse complement strand
AATATATTAGGTAGGTAAAGGGAAAACGTATGTAGCTTTTGTGTTCATGGTATGAAAACAAGAATACCTAATACCTATTCCTATAACTGTGCGTCCACTCCTTAGATTTTGTCGAAACAATAAAACCTAAAGGGTACGTCTTACCTAGATTGATTGGTAAGGTAAAATTCACACAGCCAGATCTTAATTAAGTAGGTACACTACCACACAAACAATAATTATCACATAGAAACACTAAATAACGTTAAATTTCAGGGTAAGTAAGCACAAAAAGGTCCGCAAAACCAAAACCCAACAGAAAATTCCCCACAAGCTATTCTCACTCGGTTTTCCATTGCAGAACCATACCTTC
>NW_007458788.1:0-352 GCF_000475195.1 Diaphorina citri | reverse complement strand
ATTTTTGGGTCTGAATTTTAATATGAACAATCTACTATATTCTGTGCAAAAGTTTCCTTTTTTTACAAATAATACATAGGTACTTAAGTAAGTTGACTAACTTTTTTTTTTAATTGTCAATAAAAGATTTTTTTAATTGTAATAAAAGACAATAAATACAGCTCCTCTGTATTTATTGTCTTTTATTAAAGTTGAAATAAATTTTGTGAGGGAAGTCTCTGATTCTAAATGTAAGTTTAAATGATACCTTTCTGTGATAGGAATAATGTTCAGTATAGTCTTGGATTGAGCATTTTAAGTGGTGAAATCCATGGGAAGTATAATAGTATATCTTGTGATGTGTCTATTTTCT
>NW_007458787.1:0-352 GCF_000475195.1 Diaphorina citri | reverse complement strand
GGTGTTTTTTTTTGGGGGGGGGTGGGGGTTGGGGTAAGGAAACAGTGAGTTTGGTGTCATTTACGAGGGGAGGAAAAGAGAGAGAGAGATTTCTGCCAAAAATCACAACCAGATTTAGGGAAAATCTCATTGTAGAAATTAGTGGAGATGCCAAACTCCCAACTCTCATGTTTACTCAATATAGTAATATTATGTAGATCGTCTAATTACTGAAGTCAGCGGACAAACTCCAGAAAATGGCAGTGCCACTGCTTCAAACCTACCCATTAGTTGGAAAAATAAATATTAATAATATCCAGGAACATTGTTTGTTCCCGGATAGATGGGCAGTGTGTGCCGTTCTTGTATGAAT
>NW_007458786.1:0-352 GCF_000475195.1 Diaphorina citri | reverse complement strand
AAGACAATTTCAAAAGACATGCAAATTCTTGCCAAACAGCTTCATCAATGAAGTCTAAACTTCCATGCAGTTTCCCTGTGGCTGCTCTGTGGTTCTGCCTTTTAAAAGGCCAAAGAAGAAACACAAATCATTATAAGAGTCATCAGCTTTTTCCATTTTTTTTTCCTCTCTATTTTTGTTAGGGATTTTATATGTAACAAGCTGGGTCCGTCCCTCCGGGAATTATTTAGCCCGTAGTTTATTCAATCATGATTTAAGAAAATCAGTACCTATGTACCTACCTAATTTGTTTAATATTCAGTTTATTATTCTTCTTGATTTGATTTTTCGATTTTACTTTCATGTAATGATT
>NW_007458785.1:0-352 GCF_000475195.1 Diaphorina citri | reverse complement strand
TTTTGTTCATTCACGCCATAAGCGGTTGTGACTCGACGTCCGCCCTCTTCAACCAAGGCAAAGTAAAAGCGCTGCGGAGTCAGCAAGGATAACTGCTGCGAGTCAGCAAGGATCCTCCTCTTCAGTCACAGCGGGAGTGGCGTTGTTGCAATTTCCCTCGCAGTTAGCGCAGAGCTTCGAACAGAAGAGACCGACGCGCCGGCACCCGCAGTTCTTTGAACACCCCTTCTTGCAGGAACATGCTACCAAGGACAGCAGGCTATCTGGGGCTGGACGGTTTCTTGATCCGGCTTCAACAACTCGAGAAATAACCGAAGCGGGGGAAAGATTCCTGGTCGTCCTGTATGGCGGG
>NW_007458784.1:0-352 GCF_000475195.1 Diaphorina citri | reverse complement strand
CGTAACGGTCGATCCCGTTTCAAAATGGCGGCTAAAAAAAGGGTTTTTTGAGAATATCTCGTTTTCGGTAATTTTTTCCTAATAATAATGAATTAGAAAGTTGTTTGTCTTTCTATTTCCAACATTTTTTACATTTACATTTTTTCTCTAGGATGTACCGTAATCCCGTACCGTAATTATTTTTCCAATATGGCGGCTAAAAAGAGCTTTTGTGACAATATCTCGTCTCCGGTAATTTTTTTCGAGAAAAAATGAATTAAAAAGTTGTTTGTAATTTTATTTCCTACATTTTGCACATTTACACTTTTCTTCTAGGATGTACCGTAATCCCGTACCGTAATGATTTCTCCAA
>NW_007458783.1:0-352 GCF_000475195.1 Diaphorina citri | reverse complement strand
GGATAGGAAAAATTCAGCCGTTTCAAGAACAGACCTTTTCTGCCTAGGATAAAGTTCGCCCCGGGCAGGAATCGAACCAGCGACCTAGCTCTTACATGCTACCTTCCAACTCAACTGGATTAGGTAGTTTTTTTTTTAATTTAATGAAGTTCTATTGAGAAAAAAAATACAATAGGTATGTACCTACTTTGAAATCTTTTGAAAAATAAACTTTGAATTGAAATTATTTGAAATAAAATATATTATACATATGGGTATATAAAAAAAAAATAATAATAATTATTTGCATAAAAAAACCACTTCATTTGCAATGGTTTGTTAACAAAAGAAGTAAATATGTAAATAATTACAT
>NW_007458782.1:0-352 GCF_000475195.1 Diaphorina citri | reverse complement strand
ATTGTAATTTATTTTTGAAAATATTGTACCAAATACATGAGACCTTGCTTAGACTGCGGGAGTAAAGGGACTTTTCAGCCTCATTCTGGCAGTATAAGCAGGGTATATTCTATTCTATTCTACTATTCTCCTCCCTCTCTTTTCTTCCCCTTCCTTCTTCTACTCTCTATTTCCCCAACCATCTCTCCTCTTCTACTATTTTCTATTTCCGTTCCTCCATCATACTCTAAATTATTCTATCCCCCCCCTCCACACCTCTAGATACTCCTCTCCTCTATTTTCTTCTTGGTTCTTTCCCTTTGCCCTCTTCTTCTACTATCTATTTCCCCGATCATCCTCTATAACCTTCTCT
>NW_007458781.1:0-352 GCF_000475195.1 Diaphorina citri | reverse complement strand
AAAAAAAAAAAAAAAAAACGAAAAAAAAAAACGAAAATACCTAGACCTAGGATCACAAAAACAAATATGGATCCCACATCCCATACACATCACGATAAGGATCTCTTGGAAATATGATTCTGTGGGTTTCATACGTACCATGGAAATATGATAATAATGGATTCATGCATGGTAAGGTATAGCCCCCCGTGACAATAACAATAAGAAACTATTCAATGACACCTAGATCTCGATAGGAATTCTCAATTGTACAAATGATGATCTACACGGAGAGAAACTTGGTGGATTGTATGTATCGTTGCCATGTTTGCCTCGAAAATACTTTTCTCTTCTGTCAAACATTCTGTTGCTG
>NW_007458780.1:0-352 GCF_000475195.1 Diaphorina citri | reverse complement strand
CTACTTAGCGTAGGCAAGATAGAAAGTCGTGATGTTCACACTCAGCTTTTTTTAGACTAGATTCTCGCTTAGGGCACTTCTAATACCTACTTGGAGTTGGCGAAATACTTGAGGTACACCATACCCAAGGCGGAAGATGCAAACCAAGCAAAGCACACCCACCAAGTGGCGAAACCAAATATGCCACGGAACACGTCGGTTGTGAATATCTGAAACCAGAAAACGGCCCATGTTGTTTAAAGAATTTATTAATTGTGCTAAGCATACTTAAATGCTTGTCACAAATATCGTTTACTTCTCCATTATTACATCTAGATAAATTTTATGATCTGGCTTGGACTTCCATGGTGAT
>NW_007458779.1:0-352 GCF_000475195.1 Diaphorina citri | reverse complement strand
GATTGGTGAAAGGGATTTTGAGATAATGGTTGTGCTGTTACCCCTGTGTGCTCCAATGAGGCCGTATTCATGGAAATTGCTGTATCTGAGTAGACATTAAAAGGCAGTTATTATGTTTGCCCGAATATTCAGTTTCTTGGGATATTAGGCCCGCCATTTACGCTCAGACTGTCTTACAGACCCATCAGGTGAGGGGCATAACGAAGCAAATTAAAAATGGCCGAAAAAGGAAAATTCCTACAAATTAAGGTGTTAAGTTTTCTAATGAGCACCAGAAAGTAATTCCACAGGAGCAACAACTATCTATCACCCCAATCAAAACTGAAAAAGAAAAAAAATCTTTCGCAGGAAT
>NW_007458778.1:0-352 GCF_000475195.1 Diaphorina citri | reverse complement strand
ATCAGGTCAAGGTCGGATCAGCTTTTCATTTGGAGTTAAGGAGTGTCTCGTTTTTGGCAAAGTTATGAATAAATTTGAATGAGTTAAAAAGTTCTGCACAGGGAAATTAAGTTGTTGAACCAAATTGTAGATTCTTTCCGATTATGAATACGAGACATTCCGAAGACAAGACATTCCGACTCTGAAGCCGAGATATTCTCATTTCGAAGCCCAGACATTCGGAAGCATTTAGGGAAGTACACTTACCGACGATTTCCAAGAAGCCCACTTGACTTTTCATCGGGTCCGTGTTGATTTGACACATGTACCATCCCCGGTCCGATTCCTTTATCTCCCGGATGTGCAGATACCA
>NW_007458777.1:0-352 GCF_000475195.1 Diaphorina citri | reverse complement strand
AACCGAAAGAGAGTCGTAATTTTTTCCTTAATTGAAAGACTAATTTTATTACTTGTACCTAACCTACTTCAGTTACAGTGCTTACTATTCTCTCAAGAATAGAGCTTTTTTAATGCTGTCTCAATTACCCACCTAATTTGAGAGTCAGTCAATTCTCTCGAAGATGAGATGACCCCCCCAAAAATCATTAGGTTTCGTATAGGAGATAAATGACAAGTAGCTAAAAGGGAAAACTGAAAGAAAGAAAAGGAAAAGATTTCGATAATTATATCAGGAAACCCGAACAAGGAATGAAGAAGATTTCAGAAGAAGCATGGAAATTGAATTTCAAACAATTTCATACGGTAATGGA
>NW_007458776.1:0-352 GCF_000475195.1 Diaphorina citri | reverse complement strand
AGAGGGATCATTTTAGGTCACATCATTAGTCATCTATGAACCCGGCTAATCCAGCTACAATACATTATCGAGTCGAGTCGAGTCGCTTAAATGGTTTCCAGTAGATGTCGAGCGACCTCGGTTGATTATAGCCTAGACCAGGGCAGGGGTGCAAAAACTCTAAGGGCCGAATTTTAAACTCGGATTATCATTTAATCCTGGTCAGGATTAGCTTCTAGGAGAGCTATTCTATGTGGGAAAGTAATGTTGGACAATTAGTTTGACTAACTAAGAAAAAAAAAAAAAAAAAAAATAAAAAAAATTCTTAAAACCTCTCCGAACACTCTAAGCCTAACCGCCCCTAAAAGGTAAT
>NW_007458775.1:0-352 GCF_000475195.1 Diaphorina citri | reverse complement strand
TTAAAAAAAAAAAAAAAAATGATAATAACCTGACCAATCCAAGTGACTAGCAAATGTCGGCCTCACAAAAACGACACCGGGGCAGATTTTATCCTGATGGGAAAAGTTTCGTTCTCGGAACAGCCTTCTTCTATCCCGTCTTCCTTTTCTAAGTTCGGGACGATCCTATCCACCTATCCTGTCTTCGGGACAATGGTCTATTGGCGCAGATGGTCACCTGTAGTACCAACCACAACGTTCCTTAACTTCGGTGACCCCTTGTGAACTGGTGCATACGGCATCGCCTTTGGCTAATGAGGGGCTTTGAATAAACATTAGGTTAGGAAAACAAGTTACCTGTTTATACCTCAAG
>NW_007458774.1:0-352 GCF_000475195.1 Diaphorina citri | reverse complement strand
ACCACCTAAACCTAAGCCAAAACTATTACTGCCACCAAAACCAGAGCCAGAACTATTACTACCACCAAAACCAGAGCCAGAACTATTACTACCTCCAAAACCAGAGCCAGAACTAATACTACCACCAAAACCAGAGCCAGAACTATTACTGCCACCAAAGCCAGAGCCAGAACTATTACTACCACCAAAACCTGAGCCAGGACTATTACTGCCACCAAACCCAGAGGCAAAACCAATACTACCACCAAAACCAGAGCCAGAACTATTACAACATTTAAAACCTGAGCCTGAACTATTACTACCACCAAAACCAGAGCCAGAACTATTACTACCACCAAAACCAGAGCCAGAA
>NW_007458773.1:0-352 GCF_000475195.1 Diaphorina citri | reverse complement strand
TTCAATGTTCCAAGATGCAATTTTGAGAGAAGACCTTGATTTATATCCATTATGCATTCTATGCTATCATATTGAAAGGTGTTCGTGGAGAACGTAGGATTATGAGTAGCCTATTACTCAGAATTGGGTATCAGATATCCATTGAACATTAATTGGATGTGAAATCCTTGTCCCATAGAGATAGAACGTCAAATGTTATGTACGAATATCTTCTCTAGTGAAACATGACTAAAGTGACTAAACTCATTAACACCTCCTCTTCCATTTATTAATCGATTTTCCATATGGGAAGAAAAGATTAGAATGGAATAGCCTTGTTTGTACTGAAAGCATAGGACTGAAAAGTCCTATT
>NW_007458772.1:0-352 GCF_000475195.1 Diaphorina citri | reverse complement strand
GGGCCCTCGGCCACTACCACTATAGTTGGTGTTGTGATTGTTGTTGTTGTTAATGGAGGAAGAGGAGGAGGAGGAGGAGGAAATAAGGCGATCAGGTGATAGAAAATTTTTTGTCCAACGTTGTTGTTGGTGTCGTTGTTGTTGTTTTGTTGTTGGTGTGCTGTTGTTGTTTTGTTGTTGGTGTGCTGTTGTTGTTTGTTTCGTTGTTCGTGTTGTTTCTGGAGGAAAATTCGGCGCGGCGATAGAAAGAAACAGGTGGACAGGGATTCATACTATTCATAGTAACGTAGGAAATTGACGGATTCTCCCTTTGTATCGTTAATATCTCCGTGAATAATGGTTTCTCAGAAAA
>NW_007458771.1:0-352 GCF_000475195.1 Diaphorina citri | reverse complement strand
ACAGTACATGCCATTAATATTTATGGGCATTAGAGTGAACTTTTGAGTTGTATGGCCGCCATACACGCTACGCCACTGATCAGAGGTGAAGATTAGGAGCTTTAAAACCAAAAAAAAAAAAAAAAAAAAAAAAAAAAAAAATTAGCATTACCCATGTAGGCACCTATATACGAGTAAATGATATTTACTAAACATGTACAGAAGTAGGTGCCATCGTGTCTGACAATACATTCAGTTGCAAATGGGTAAAAATTATAAATAAATGGTCGATTCCCAGTGGCGTAGCGTGGTCTAAAGTCAAGTGTAAGGCGTGTAGGACAGGTGGGGGGCCCAAGGATCCAAACTCTAAGGG
>NW_007458770.1:0-352 GCF_000475195.1 Diaphorina citri | reverse complement strand
CGGATTTGCAAACTCGGGTTGACGAATCCTCCCGAGCTGTGTGGTTAATTGGTTATGCACTCACGAGTTGTACGTTTTACACAACAATACATGGCTGACATGGCACACTAGCAGGGTCTCCACTCCAAATTTTAAAAAATCACTAGATTCGAGGAAAAAAAATCACTAGATTTGCCAAGAATTCACTAAATTTAGTGAAAAATCACTAAGTCTGGAGACACTGCACACTAGCGCTATGGGTTCGAAAATGGACGAGTCCTTTTGAAACTAAGAGCGGATCCGGGTTAGACTGCCAGACTCCGGACTTTTGACAGTAGGACTCCAAAAAAATATAATCTATTGAAATCAGCTT
>NW_007458769.1:0-352 GCF_000475195.1 Diaphorina citri | reverse complement strand
ATTCACCTAATAAGCTATCTCTCATACTTCTAATCAAAATCATCAAACAAAGGCAAGAGTTCTGGTCTATATGTTTCGTTAAAGGTTTCAACAGATTCCAAACCCTTGAAGACCTTTGATAGGGATAGGGTAGACGTAAATGCTGCGTTCGATACACCATTAGACAAAGTGTCAAGAAAGAGGACACAAGTCCCGTCACAACAGTCGCTTTGTCTTCAGACATTTCTAATGTGGTCTTCATTTAGTTTCAGATCCATCGAAGAAGGGGTGATGAATTCCGAACTAATTTGGGATCGTTTTCGGGTTACCTCAGGGCTTGGTGCTGGGATCAATCATAATTTATCTTTTCAAC
>NW_007458768.1:0-352 GCF_000475195.1 Diaphorina citri | reverse complement strand
AGCTCAACGATCTTGAAGAAAAAAAAAAAAAAAAAAAAAAACACTTTCGTCCATGATCTTCAGATATCTTCTTGTTCTTCAAGATATCTCTAGAACTGTTCTAAAAAAAGTGAAAAAAATAAATTAGATTTAGTTATAACTGGACGCGGAAAGTAAAGTTTAGTTCTAAAACACAATCACATAAACGATGAAGGTTTGGTTGTATTACTTCTTTGGAAGTACGATCATTGATGAAAGAAGGTAGGTACTTCAGCAATGATTCCATTGGTTTCAATTTCAGCAACCTGAAGATCTGGAAGGAATGATGACCAAAGTATTTCGTCTGGGTCTGGAAGGCTTGGTGCTCAAAGAT
>NW_007458767.1:0-352 GCF_000475195.1 Diaphorina citri | reverse complement strand
TAGCTCACTGTGAACCGAGGTACAGTGAAAGGTATAGCCAAGATTTGTTTCTGGCCATTTATTTGTTAGTTTGTATTAGTCCTAAACGTGCAATAGTCCTAAACGAAAACGGGGCACTAAAGTGGTCAAAAGACCACATTTTTTTAAAAGAAGGTTGACAGAGGGAAATGTAACTGCTAAGGTCTTATCGTCCCGAAATTGAAGAAAGAAAGAAGACAGGATAGGAGAAAACTAGTCGTTCGGGAACGAATATTATCCGTTGAGGACAAAATCTGCCCCGGGGGGGAATCGAAGGGGTGGGGCTTTTCATTTTAATTCTGACATGACAGTATAAACACTAAACAGGGTATAC
>NW_007458766.1:0-352 GCF_000475195.1 Diaphorina citri | reverse complement strand
TGGGGAGGGAATTCTCATTCACTGAGGAAAGGGATGAGTAGCAATTATGACAGATGAAAATAAACACTCCGGGTTTTTCTATTACCCTTATACGCTGCGGTTTACCAAATTCGTATTGAGATTAATCGAGGATTTCTCTATTGACCAGGTCAATCTTGGATTGAACTCTGTAATTTAAAAGAGAAATTTTAAAATTTCATAATCGGAAAATGAGTGAAAATATCAGATATTTGAGAGAAAGTATCAGGTGGGAATATCTCGTAAAACTGTAGAGTGTAGACGATAAGATAAAGATTTCCCACTTCCCCCCTCAAGTTTTGTATCGTACAGAAAATCGTGTGGTGTTCACACC
>NW_007458765.1:0-352 GCF_000475195.1 Diaphorina citri | reverse complement strand
AGAAACCGTGCAGTTTTTCCAAACGTTCGGGAAACGTCGAGGCCAGGTATTAAAGGTGACAAATACCCGCAGGCCAACCAGTCCAACTTGTCACCATATTAACAGTTGTGAGTGTCATGCTAAAAGTAACCGCCTGTTTATAATCGATCATATTTCACAAGTGAAATTCCTTATAGACAGTGGGGCCGACGTTTCTGTAATTCCTGCTAACCTAATTAAAGACAAGGAAAATATATCAGATGTGTGCCTTCTGTTCGATTCACGCATATTAATATGGACATTGTAGGTCCTCTTCCCCTTGCAGATGGTTTCCGGTACTGCCTGACAATAATTGACCGATTCACCCGCTGGC
>NW_007458764.1:0-352 GCF_000475195.1 Diaphorina citri | reverse complement strand
GTATCCCGCATTACTCCCCAGTCAATCTTAAAAATTCTCTCAAATAATAACAATCTACAGCCCCTTTTCCCTCCCTCTTCCCTTTTTCGTCCCACTAGGTCCTTCTTCTTTCACAACCTTTTCTCATTATTTCCCACTTTTAACTCCTTCTTCTTCTTCTCCCTTTCACAACCTTTTCTCATTATTTCCCACTTTTTACTCCCTTTAGGTTTTTCTTTCTCTCCCTTTTTTATTTCAACTTCCTTTCATCCCTCTTTCTCCCTTTTCCCTTTTTCGTCCCCCTAGGTCCTTCTTCTTCTTCTCCCTTTCACAACCTTTTCTCCTTATTTCCCACTTTTAACTCCCTTTAGGT
>NW_007458763.1:0-352 GCF_000475195.1 Diaphorina citri | reverse complement strand
AAATTGAGAGAAGATTGAAGGAATTGAGATTCAGCATTTTCAGCAGACACGAAAAACTGGAAATGCAGACTTGGCCTTGATTTTCTGATCTCACCACTGTCAAATGGGTCAACATTTTGTGGATAAAAACTTGTCTTTTTTTTCACATTTCTGAGGTTCTGAGGTTAAGTTAGAATCTTGGATTAAGCAATCTTCTGATCGGTTTGTTTGGTGATAAGAGCCTGATAAGGAGTGGCCTCATTTTTCCTCCCTGAGTGTCCAGTGGCCACAAATGCCAACGTTGAAGTTTGGGGACATCTCAATTCAGTACAATCAAAATTCTCTCTTACTCCTTCACAAAGAAGAAGAAGAA
>NW_007458762.1:0-352 GCF_000475195.1 Diaphorina citri | reverse complement strand
CCAGCTGGAATTTCAAAATGCATCTGCTTCGACTACCTATATTTAATACTTTATGAATGGTTCGTGCTCTGTTATGCTACTAGAGGTAAATCTATATTAGATTAAGAAATAAAACGTATTAAAATTTGGCCTACATATTGTTAACTATCAATAAGCTCCGGGGGTTTGTTCTAAATTTGTAAAATTTGGACTCAAAATAACGAGTAGGTACCCTACAAATTTATTACAGGTAGTCATCCAATATCACCCAAAGTTGCCGTTTGTAGATCAATGTGACTAAATAAAATAATGAGGTGCTGATAGGAAGGTACAATTCATAGGTAAACCACTAGGTTAAGATTTAAGCATGGCC
>NW_007458761.1:0-352 GCF_000475195.1 Diaphorina citri | reverse complement strand
ATGTTGCGGTGGAACTTTTTTCCTTTGTGTAAACGGTGCGGTGGGGTCACGTGACATCTTGGTCAACTGATGCGGCATACTTTCCTGGTAAAAAGGAGTTAATACAATTACAATGCAGAATGCAGGACAAGTAGGTATTAGGTAATGATACTGTGGATGGAAATTAAAAGAAAAGCTGGTTACCCTATGTTTTTAGTGTACAATTGGACTTTATTTTATTTTCATTTTATGGTAGGTAGGTATATACAAGGTAGCGCTGAGGTAATGTGGACTGCCAGACTCTCAGTCCCTGCCTAAAAGGCCAAAAGGTAATAGTAACTTCGGAGGAATGGTTTGTGGAAGAAGATCACAC
>NW_007458760.1:0-352 GCF_000475195.1 Diaphorina citri | reverse complement strand
AAAATACTAAAACACAAGGTCTCCCTTCTCGACAGATGGAACTCTCTCTTTTGAGTCTCTAGAATCACACCATTTCTATAGAAATGAACTTTCCATGAGAATGACTTGTCAAGTTCCTATGCCTACACAAAAGCAGGATGAGATAGTGAAATTCAAAGATGAAAATAGGCTCATCATAATAATAAATGGTAGAACTAATGAGAAAAAACTTTCAGGCTGATATAGAGGTAGTCAAATGAGCCAGGGCCACAATGGAGTTTAAATTGTATTAGAGCTATCAAGTTTGATGTTGGGAAGAAACAAGGAAACTGGGAAGATATAAAGGCTAACCAAAGGTATAGCAATAGAGTCT
>NW_007458759.1:0-352 GCF_000475195.1 Diaphorina citri | reverse complement strand
AGTTGTGACAAAGGTTATGCCAGGCGCAGATGGGGTCACTCGGGTGCTGGAGTTACAAACCTCCAAGGGCACCTTGATCCGTCCTGTGTCCAAGGTGGCTGTGCTGCCCATAGAAAAGGATTAATTTGATTTGTTCTATGAATAGAGAAGAGCTAATCTGTTCTTTTCTTTTTTTTTTATTATTATTGTTTTTTTTTTTATTATTGTTAGGTGATGGTAAACTTTTCTTTTTTACTTTTTTTTTTTATTGTTCTTACTCTTGTTCATGAGTTATTTATTTTGTATCATAAAATACATTGCATATGTTGTTTTACCAATTTCCCTTTGCAATGTTTTGTTAAATTGGATTATA
>NW_007458758.1:0-352 GCF_000475195.1 Diaphorina citri | reverse complement strand
ACAAGTAATCATTCTGTCGCTTCTTAAGTACAATTAGTAATTTTCAGGAACCCCTGTTGTTAGATAGGTATTTTGTAATTTTTTGTCTTTCTTGTATTCTCTCGTTAAATTGTTACGTCTTCTTTCTATTTTCTCGCTTCTTGTTATTTTTGTTTTCTCTTTTTGTTATTTATAATTCTCATTTCTGTTTTCTCTGTTTCTAGTCATAATCATATTTCATTATTATTTTCCAGGAGATATTTTTGAAGTTCTCTTTTCATTGTATTTTTGTTCCCAATGTCTTTGTAGGTGCAGCACATGTTGGCAACGCTGCATTTGTATTTCCAGTGGTTCCACAAGATGTTTGGCAAAT
>NW_007458757.1:0-352 GCF_000475195.1 Diaphorina citri | reverse complement strand
AGATTTGATAGAAAGAACTGTGTAACAACGGAGGTCTTATCATCCCAAAAACGAAAAGAGGACAGGATAGGAGAAAGCCAACCGTTCCGAGAACGAACCTTATGTGTTTGAGATAAAATTCTCCCTGTTCGGGTTTTACTATAGGGCTAAGTAAAACGCAAAAAGGAGCTTTCTTTTTCATTGTCCATGCTTATGAATTGAACCTAGCAAAGAGATCTGATGAAAATATCACCGTAAAAACATCTTATTACACCATGTTATTGGTGAGCCCATTACTTACATTCCAATCGAGTGAAGTGACATCTTTATTGGACGGAACCTCTGTACCTCCCTTACTAATACAATGTCGTAA
>NW_007458756.1:0-352 GCF_000475195.1 Diaphorina citri | reverse complement strand
GGGCCATCGGATGTCATGCATTTATCCTAGCAAGGTCTATAGTTCATTGAACCCCTGGTAATAACCGATTCTCGGTAGTGAAGTGGCTAAGACGCTCGCCTGGTTAACAGGAGGACTTGGGTTCGATCTCAGCCAAGGCATGGAATTTTATCCTCATTTATTTGAGAATTTGACCACTTAATAATGGAGCTCTAAGTGTTAGGTGGTAGAGAACGCCTCCGGCGTTAACCTCGCCTAGTAGTCACCCTCCACTCAAGAGTCTATTATTTATTATTTTTCCACAGGCACGCTCATCTACACTTCCCTCGTGGCTCATCGCGGCGCTAAGACCACATCCCGTATCTGCGATATT
>NW_007458755.1:0-352 GCF_000475195.1 Diaphorina citri | reverse complement strand
AAGATGTAATTTTCTATTGGCCAAGAGATACTCTACCAACCCATCAGAAGATACATTGCACCACATCTTCGGTGTATATAAATCAAGTGCAGGGGAGATTTCATCATTTTTCTAAAAAAAACACTTCATCAGCTTTCTTTTTTGATTTTTACAAACTCACGGGGGTAACCCCATGTCAAATAAAACTATAAAACACTTCATCAGCTTTCTATAAAACACTTCATTAGCTTTCCAATAGATTTCATTAGCTTTCTAAAAACACACTTCATCAGCATTCTATAAAACACTTCATTAGCTTTCCAATAGATTTCATTAGCTTTCTAAAAACACACTTCATCAGCTTTCTATAAAA
>NW_007458754.1:0-352 GCF_000475195.1 Diaphorina citri | reverse complement strand
TTGAAAATCAGTGCCCTTGACTATTCGATCACAAAGGTGGGCACATTGATGTGTTTACGTAGCTCCGTGCTGCAAAAATGCAACTGAAATTTGACTCTGCCCAAGCACTGAACTCCAAAAACCTACTCTAAAAACCTCACCTCCCAATACCTCAGACTACAGGAAAGATAAACTTGCGTCTAAAAACGATACAATGGCGTTATTGTACTTTAGCAAGGCCCCAAAGTACAATCAAAATGAAGAGATCATTGTGAAAAGACAACGATGTGTTATGAACAGAGATGTGCGAACCGCAAAATGCAAAATGGAAAATGCAAAATGCAAAATGTAAAATGTACATTTACATTTTACA
>NW_007458753.1:0-352 GCF_000475195.1 Diaphorina citri | reverse complement strand
AATCATAGAGAGAAGAAGGACAGGATAGGAGGAAGCCAACCGTTCCGATGAAGAACCTTATCTGCATAGAATAAATTTGGCCGTGGGCGGGAATTGAACCCGCGTCGTAGCGCTTACAAGACAGGCGCACTACCCTCCAAGCTAGCTAGGCTAGAGAACCTCTTTATAAGAGAAAAAAGTGGCACTCCGTGGTCCATGGTGTTCTCTTGTATTATCCAGTTTTGACGGTACCTACCTGACTGCCGAATTCTGTAAAGGTGGGAACCTACATATATCTTGGGCATCACTTACCTCGTGCTATCCTAAGCACCCTCATCACCCGGATAATGGTGGGGTTGATGGGGATGATCTT
>NW_007458752.1:0-352 GCF_000475195.1 Diaphorina citri | reverse complement strand
TCTAGCTTCTTGTCATCACTTACCTATTCCCTTACCGGTTTAACACATAATTATTCAAAAAACACATAATTATTCAAATAACACATAATTATTCAAATTCCCTCCCATTCCCTCCCATTTTAGGTAGGAGTACAATTAGTACCTCCCATTAAATACCAATCATGTTGGGTATCAAACCATTCAATTCAATTCAATTCAATTTTATTTTGTACAAATATACAATTGTATGTGGTACAATGTTAAGACTAAACTAAAACTAAATCTATAATAATAAAATAAAATAATGTACAATAATATAATCTGTGATAAGCCCACCGTGTCTGCCATAATACCTATATGCTATAATCGTAGA
>NW_007458751.1:0-352 GCF_000475195.1 Diaphorina citri | reverse complement strand
CCAACATGTCCCCAATAAAGGAGTCACCCAATCCGGAGTTCTTCCCGAAGAACAGAACCGCATTCAACGTGGTAGTGGGATTGAAGAATAGGGTGTGCCGGTTTATCAAGGTGCAGCTCTATTTCAAGGCGAGGTGGATACTGCTGAGTGAAGTCACCTTCGATTCAAGTGAGTAATTTGTTGAAATTCATTATTTCCCAGTTATCCTTCTTTGAAAACAAATAAAATAAATTGGTTTGTGTAAAAAATGAGAAAATGTGAAAAAAATTCCCCCAAAACCGGTTTTTTTGGTTTTTTGGCTTTATGGTTTTCTGGACAAAATTTGCACCACCACTTTCGTGTTTCTGGTAAA
>NW_007458750.1:0-352 GCF_000475195.1 Diaphorina citri | reverse complement strand
CCCAAAAGAGAAATGCAAAACATCGACAAAGAAGTTAACAATAACGTAGAAGACGACGATGATGAAGATTTCATCAATGAAAATCGCAAGAGAATCAAATGTCAAATTGACACGAATAAAAAGAAAGGCAGAAACTTAGTCAATGAAAAAATGAGCAAAGTGGATAGCACACGCAAAGCTTCCGATGAGAAGACAAAGAGGAAGCAAGCTAAACTTAAGATGGTGGGGTTGATGCAGAATTTGCTGATTTCTTCGAAGAATGAATCACAGAGAGAATCGAAATAGTTGCTGATATTCCTATTGAATTCTGATCTGTTAAACAGGGTAGATTGATACCTAGATATTAGAATGC
>NW_007458749.1:0-352 GCF_000475195.1 Diaphorina citri | reverse complement strand
AACGCGGATTAGCACGGAAATCCGTCTTAAGTGCATTCCAAGGAGTGCTCCTTTAGAACTTCCTTAGAACTCCTTGCTTTTCGAAGAAAATGCTCAGAAAAAAAAATCTAAGTAGCTACTAAGGTAACTAAGGATTCTCTTAAGGTTGAACAGCCTTGAAAAAGAAATATTAAACAACTTTAATTTACTTACTTCAGGAGATTGATTTTCAACATTAGGCAGTCATCACTTACCTGTAACATACAAAAAAAGAATTGGAAATTAATCATTTATCTGACAATGGAAATGGGGCTTTATAAAGTTCATCAAATTATCATCATTGGTGGAATTCTAAATCAAATTTGATTATTAT
>NW_007458748.1:0-352 GCF_000475195.1 Diaphorina citri | reverse complement strand
AAATCTCTGGTCAGCATGTCCTCCTTGAGTATTGATTATGTCCCGGGAGTATAGCAGCTCCTTTGACTGTCCCGATGACAATCTCCCTCCGTCCCGATGACGGAATTCCTTGGAGTTGGAACTTATTGAATTTCTCGTCCCGATGACGAGATCCTTGGAATCCTTGGATTGACAAGTTTTCCTTATCGTCCCGTGATGATTTTCCCTGGAACTCCTTGGAGTGAATTTTCGTCCCGTTGACGAATATTAACCTTTTTGTGTAGGTCTCCCGTTATCGTCTCACTGACGATCTCCTTGGAATTTCCCTTCGTCTTGATGACGAATTTTCCGGATTTCCTTATCCGGCCCGAAG
>NW_007458747.1:0-352 GCF_000475195.1 Diaphorina citri | reverse complement strand
TCTCTACATGGTGAGATGCCACTTCCGTTTTCTCATGCAAACATCACGGCTTGAATTTCTCATCTCGAAAACAAAAAACTTGTTCACACTTGAATCATGCTGGATCAACAGAACTCGGAATGTAAATAAATTAACTACGTGATGTTATCTTCAGATCTATAACGCCTGCACCATGACACCGTTGAAATCAAGCGAGCTACCGAGTTGAAAATCGTTCAGGTGTATCCACTGTTTGACTTGTGGGTGATTGTGATTCCATTGATTTGTTCCATTTGGTGAAGATTTGAATCAGTCCTCGACTCCTCAGGTAGCAGTGGTTGGGATTCATTAAAGATTTTGAAATTGTAGACTA
>NW_007458746.1:0-352 GCF_000475195.1 Diaphorina citri | reverse complement strand
AAAAAAACGTCTGATTTCTCTTGAATGTTGGCATAATTTCTTTGCTTGTTGCCACAATGAGGCTTTTTAGTAGCTGACAATATAAGTAGGTACTTTTAGGTAAGTAGGTATTTGATGAATAAATTTTGATTAAGGGGATTCGAACAGAGACAGAGATATTATGTGAATCTAATACACACATTGCCTGTGCACATGATTCAAACAATGACTCAATATTCATGTCATGTGTTTCTTTAGAATTTAATACTTATCATTTAGTGGGAAAAAAAACTTTCCCATACTAACTTCGTATAGTATATTTATTATTTATCAATAATTAATTCCGCTGTGCACGTCTCGCTAATGTTTTATA
>NW_007458745.1:0-352 GCF_000475195.1 Diaphorina citri | reverse complement strand
ACATAATTGCTGATGAATACTTTTCTGCCTAATGCTTCCTGGTTCTTTGATTAGCTCTTGGTAGCTAATCGTGGGTGGATAATCGCTGATTATCACATATGATTAGTTATGATTGACATTTTGATGGTTCAGTGAAGAGAACAAGGGCTAGATTAAGATGTGGTTACTTAAGGTTCTGTTTGGTACAACATTTAGATGAAAGGAGTTAGCTACCTGGCACCTACTAGACAAACCTTAATGTACGTCAATATTACAGTGGACCTCGATCGACATGGCCTAAAACCCATATAAAGTAGACAAAATCAAAGAGTTTTAGTAGAATAATAGTTTATAGTGAGGACGTTTTCTAGTT
>NW_007458744.1:0-352 GCF_000475195.1 Diaphorina citri | reverse complement strand
CAAAGTCGGGAAATGGTTGGAATTTTTCGGTTTTCCGACCCATGAGTCCAAAAAAAGTAGGCTTTTCTATGTTGTATAAGGAAAAGGCATTGAAATAAAGAATTATAATTATGCTGCATAATTATTTTTACCTTTTATTCTTCATTGTTCAGCGCTGCAATGGTATACGAATTGTCCTTTTGCATTGGCAATTGGGTATGGTGCAAAATTGTGTAGGTATCGAAAATTACTTTTGTCTTGTTTGCTGACAATAATTTTGGATAGCCACCATCGATTTTTAAGAACCACTCTGCTACGTTAGATCCCTGGGAGTTTGGCTTCAATCAAGCTGAAACTTGTAGTCTGAGCACCG
>NW_007458743.1:0-352 GCF_000475195.1 Diaphorina citri | reverse complement strand
TACAAAGTTAAGTCCCAGATATTATAGTGCCCTATATCTTAGCGTTGTAGATCAAAACATCCTGTAATGCAAAGTATAACAAAGTTAAGTCCCAGGTATTATAATAGTCCCCTATCTTACCGTTGTAGATCAAAACACCCTGTAATCCTGTTATACAAAGTATTACAAAGTTAAGTCCCAGATATTATAGTGCCCTATATCTTAGCGTTGTAGATCAAAACATCCTGTAATGCAAAGTATGTATTACAAAGTTAAGTCCCAGGTATTACAAAGTTAGCATCATCAGAAAGCTTACAAACACATCATGGGGAGCACAACCAGAAACATTGCGCATATCAGTGATGGGCTTGTG
>NW_007458742.1:0-352 GCF_000475195.1 Diaphorina citri | reverse complement strand
TTCCATTAGAACTCAGGCGAGGACAAGGTGACTTTATTTATGTTGACCAAAACATGGATCATTACAGCCGGAGCTCAATTGCCCTGTTCATAATAGGTATATAATACAAAGAAAGAAAGAGTGGTTGGGTGGAAGAGCTCAGTGTGCGAGAATCCTGCAATAAAACCTTGAAAAATAAATAAATAAACATGCACACCCCTGTGGGAGATTAGTTAACCAACTGATTACCTACTTTGGAGGCGCTGCGTTCTAATCCCGACCAGGGCCAAATTTGTCTGGAACGAGTCCATCTGAAAGTAGTTCCAACCTTCTAACAGCAACGTACATCTGATTCCGCCCCTGATTTTCTATT
>NW_007458741.1:0-352 GCF_000475195.1 Diaphorina citri | reverse complement strand
AAATCGTCTTTTTGCTTCGTATTCGCATTTCCTTTAAGGTTAGGGTTGCCTTACACCTCTGTCCCTTTGAGCTTTTTGTGTACAGGAAGAAATGCTTACATATCCCGTCTAGATTGATCCCAATCCTTTTCTGCTTACTCGCATCGGTTTGGGAGTCATCCCTGTATTTCACCGCTTTCGGAAGTATTCTGCGCTTTCTCCTATTTTGGTTCAGGTTGAGAAGTTTTCAGTTTCTTGTGATTCTTCATTCGTAGTTTGCTTAAGGCAGTTGTACACAAAGGCTTTCCAAGATAGTTATCTAAATTCTCTATGGTTCAGGGCTTTGTATTATTTGAGGAGTATTTTTGCTATT
>NW_007458740.1:0-352 GCF_000475195.1 Diaphorina citri | reverse complement strand
GACGATATTTTACTAAATTCAAATATTCGCGCTCAACTACAACAGAAAATTTTCTTCAGGGTTGCCAGATGAAAAAAAGGCAGTGGATGCATGCACTCATTTGGTTTCGGAATTCTACCGCTACTACACTCTAGCGCTAGTAGTTCACAAAACGCGCGAATTTTTAAATTTCACAATCAGTTAAGTTAATCAGTCTGTATTCTGTAACTCTGTACCAGCCTACCAGTTGCCTGTTACAGTTTACAATTTACATGCACTACTTTCTCTCTCTAGAGAATAATGTAATATAGAATATACTGCTAAAAATTAACATTGTTTATGTTTATGATTGGACTTAATAATTGCTATCCTT
>NW_007458739.1:0-352 GCF_000475195.1 Diaphorina citri | reverse complement strand
CTCCTAGGTCTGTAGCAACTGGGCACAGGCCGGGCCAGATTAGCTCACCTGGGCACAATGGTGTGGCGTCAGCTCAGACAGGATTCAGCCGAGACAAGGTAGGGCTAAGCCTAGACAAAGTAAGGTTTACAAAAGATAGGGTTCATAATTTTATAGAGCCAGCTGACCGTAGGTAAGGCTCGAGAGGCTCAATTTCTATTGAAGCTAGGTAGGGCGGGTATAGGGCCGTATAGCTCAGAAAATTCCGATTTGATTAAAGATTATGTTAGCCAGCCCCAGTGGCGTAGCGTGGTCTAAATTCAAGTGTAAGGCGTGTAGGGTACTAATTTCCATCATCCATGCTCTTCATGGA
>NW_007458738.1:0-352 GCF_000475195.1 Diaphorina citri | reverse complement strand
ATTTTCATGTTAAAGTGTTTGTTAATCTATCAGAATGCTCTGAAGCTGCGTCCAGTTGTCCACACATAGTCGATCGACGACCGGTCGACTATGTTTGAACACACCTTAATAATAAACATTCATCCTTTTCACAATACCTCGTTTCGTTTCATGGTCTTATGGTTAATTTTATTATCATTCCTTTTCTGCCACCTATGTCAACCGGAATTTCGTCTGAAAAGTCCCACATTTCATTGTAATGTTATATATCAATCATATCAATATTCTAATGTGCTCCTCCATTCCTTCTCTCTGTTGACAGGTATTCTGCTCGTAGCAGTAACGCTATGGTGGGTCCACGCTGCCGACCCGA
>NW_007458737.1:0-352 GCF_000475195.1 Diaphorina citri | reverse complement strand
GTGTGGACACAGCTAAAAGTTATGGGCTGGTGTCCTATTGAAATGTGAAATAGCTAGAAGCAACATATTATTATTTTTATGTTGGCGAGGAAATCAAATATGTAGCTGACAGTAGATGCTAACAAAGCTAACCGGTTACTATACTATACGTACATACTCTATATACATAGTAACAGATAGCCAGCATGTATCTATGAATAGTTAGGCTGGGATTATAATTCTCTCGCTATCTCCCAATTGAAATTATTTCGATATTTACTCAGTAGGTGTACTCAGTAGGGATTGCAATGCGGGATCCCGCAATCCCGCAATCCCGCGGGATCCCGCACCTTTTTCCAATCCCGCAATCCCG
>NW_007458736.1:0-352 GCF_000475195.1 Diaphorina citri | reverse complement strand
AAACGAGACGAAAAATATTTTACAGGGTGGGTCGTGAAAAAATGACATCTAGTGTATTTTAGAGCTTTAAATACGGGTGCTTTTTCATAATATTCATTTCCTACAGCACTGTCGTCTATTGCGATAAATATACAGTTAAAATTTTAATTGATATTTCTGAAACTAGTCACTTTGGTGTGGATGCTTATTAATTCTTCCTATTTTTTTTCTCTATTTTTGTCAGCAAGTTGTTTGGCTTTTGCTGAGTGAATTTGATGGACTGTCATTTTCATGGCAAAGCAATATTTTACACCACCCAGTATGGACGTATACAGATTCTTTCAATTTTTCACAAATTGAGGACAAAGGAAAA
>NW_007458735.1:0-352 GCF_000475195.1 Diaphorina citri | reverse complement strand
TTTTTTCGACTATAAAAATCTTTTTCCAACTATTTAATTAGGTATTACTTAACTGGTATATCATAGCTAGGTACCTACCTGTACCAAAATGTCGTAGAATATTGGAGGAATACCAGAACCTTGCC
The DNA here is from genome assembly GCF_000475195.1 of Diaphorina citri. Taxonomy (NCBI): domain Eukaryota; kingdom Metazoa; phylum Arthropoda; class Insecta; order Hemiptera; family Psyllidae; genus Diaphorina; species Diaphorina citri. The sequence continues at coordinate 227 of NW_007458735.1, read as the reverse complement.
TTGCACCACTTCCTTATTTAAATTTGTTTTTGATTTTCTTCTAACTGTTCGATTCGTTATTCAATTGGAATAGAGGGATTCTAATTTAATTGATGACTACTTCATGTAGTTCTTTTGATTGTTCTTGATCTTGAGTGGTAAAACGGATAAATACTGTCAAAAGCTTTTTGAAAGTCCACAAAAAGAATAGAAAATAACCTTTTCTAGCGGTATTTTCAGTATTTTAT
>NW_007458734.1:0-352 GCF_000475195.1 Diaphorina citri | reverse complement strand
AAAGTAAATGATATTTTTCGAAAAGTGAACAACCGTTCAATAATTCATTTGAGAATGGTATTGTACCCTTATGTACATGTACATCATATATCATATAACATGTAGGTACTTGGAATACGAGTACACCATTATATGAACTATGAACCACCATTTACCATTTCCTTAGTCACAAGTCCATCATAAACTGTTCATTTAGCACCACTTACAACAGCATAAAAAACGGGACTTTCCCCATTCCCTCTCCGCAAAGTCCCCATTCAAGCGTCCTTAAAATGTGATGTATGCTTCCCCTTTTGAGTACAACGTCCCCCATCTGTCTAGTCCCCATATACGAAGACAAAATGCTCGCCCA
>NW_007458733.1:0-352 GCF_000475195.1 Diaphorina citri | reverse complement strand
AGAATTATGAGTATTATTATAAATAATACACCTAATAATATAGGGGATACTCGCCTGTGTACAGTATACATACGAATAGATACCGTATCTAAAATGCACATATCCAAAACATGGCCGGTATCCATGTTGAAACAGTGCATCTAAAACGTGAATGATGTAGAATTGTAGAATATAGATGATGTCGCTTGATAATAAATGAATGCCTATAATTAAAACTTAATTTAGATAACTAAGGCACATGTGGATATCTGTAAATAGCTGATGGTGCTTTATCTGGACGCTCAGATAAAGACTTAAATATCCAGTCCTTTTTCTCCAAAATATAATTAATTGGGTATAAGCTCCATGAGAG
>NW_007458732.1:0-352 GCF_000475195.1 Diaphorina citri | reverse complement strand
CAGACATTTTCTTCTTAATTTCAAAACGCTGTCGACTGTATGCAATAGAAACCTGTACGAGATAACACTATCATCCTCCCTCTCTCTCTCTCTCTCTCCCTCTTTCCCTTTCCTCTTCCTCAGCCTTGATCCTTTCCTAATCCCTTCTTCCTTTCTTCTCTTTTCCTTTCTCCATTCCCTTTCTTCTTTCCTCTCCCTCTCCCCATCCCCTTTTTCGCTCTATTTATTCTCTTCTCTCTCTCCCTTTCCTCTTCCTCAGCCTTCATCCTTTCTTCTCTTTCCCTTTTCTCCATCCCCTTTTTTCGCTCTATTTCCCTTTTCTCCTCCCTTTCTCCTTTCTTCTCTCTCCCTC
>NW_007458731.1:0-352 GCF_000475195.1 Diaphorina citri | reverse complement strand
ATCAATCAATCTCTCTCCCTTTTGCGTTGTTGTTATTATTGTTACTATTACTATTGTAACTGTAGAAGTCTTATCGTCTCCAAATGTAAGAGAAAAGAAAGACAGGATAGGAGGTAGCCAACCATTCCGGGAAAAAACCTTATCTGTTTAGGATAAAATCTGCCCTGGGCGGGAATCGAATCCGCGAGCTAGTACTTACAAGGCAGACGTGCTAATGCTAATCCACTAAGCTAACTAGACTGGATGTGTGCGTTATTATATTAAATCATTATCTGCCAGCCTAGTTAGCTTAGTTGGTAGCGCGTCTGCCTTGTAAGTGCTAGGCCGCGGGTTCGATTCCCGCCCGGGGCGG
>NW_007458730.1:0-352 GCF_000475195.1 Diaphorina citri | reverse complement strand
ACTGATTTTCTCTAATCACGATCGAATAAACTACGGGCTAAAAAATTCCCGGAGGGACGGGCCCAGCTTGTTATTATTTCATAGCAGTGAAGCACCTGCTACATTGGACTTGTATGGTCTGTGTCGTAGCATGTCCATCCCGTAGTATGTCCCTCATGAGATGGGCGATAAAATACTTCAGATGCTGGGTCAACACGAGAACACCAAAGAGTACCCTGATGAAATATTTGCAATCGTCATGTGCAATTTTTTGTTGGTGGGATTCGAACCCGGTACCTTTTGCATAACAGGCAGTGTTACCTCTTAGCTAACCGTGTCCTCTCAAAATTAACGTTAACCACATGTGTAAACT
>NW_007458729.1:0-352 GCF_000475195.1 Diaphorina citri | reverse complement strand
CAAAAATGTTCATCACAATACATGAAGAAAATTTGCCCATAAAGAAAGGTAGTTCGCAAATCAATATGGCCTTAGGGGCCATCTAGGGCCCCTTTTCTGAGTCAGATTTTACAGTTAAGTCATCCGCTGAGTTATAAGTATTTAGCTTACGTTAATTAGTTATATCATTGTAAAAATGGGGACATCCCCGTAATTTTATGAAACAAATAAATAAATACTAGTTTTATCAAATTATCATAGATAACTTCTCTATTGACTTTTCCTCTGTGACATCGTCCCATTGTTTAAAGTTCGAGCTGGAAATCCAATTTTTCTATTTCCGTTTGTAACATTGTTCTCTCCCACGTCGGAT
>NW_007458728.1:0-352 GCF_000475195.1 Diaphorina citri | reverse complement strand
ATCTCTTAGAATAGTCCCTGGTTTCAATTCCATTTCCCTTGTTCCTCTCATCTCTTAGAATAGTCCCTGGTTTCAATTTCATTTCCCTTGTTCCTCTCATCTCTTAGAATAGTCCCTGGTTTTAATTCCATTTCCCTTGTTCCTCTCATCTCTTAGAATAGTCCCTGGTTTCAATTCCATTTCCCTTGTTCCTCTCATCTCTTAGAATAGTGCCTGGTTTCAATTCCATTTCCCTTGTTCCTCTCATCTCTTAGAATAGTCCCTGGTTTCAATGCCATTTCCCTTGTTCCTCTCATCTCTTAGAATAGTCCCTGGTTTCAATTCCATTTCCCTTGTTCCTCTCATCTCTTAG
>NW_007458727.1:0-352 GCF_000475195.1 Diaphorina citri | reverse complement strand
CAATCTGTATCCACTCAAACCTACCATATCCATGGAGAAGAATCATTTCTATAAGAGAGACGATTTCTTTCGTAAGTACATAAAGAATAAAACAAATTAAAAAATAACAGGAGTTAGCCGTGATAGCACATAGAATGTGAAAATTCCCAACAAATTACTGATGGAATGGTGCGCGATTTTGATAAAAGATGGGCGACCATCTGGGCCATTGTAAAATGTAAATGTAAATGCAGTTTCTTTGTGTTATTATGTCACAACTTTGGTGCTCACTGCAGTAGGATTTTTCCAATATCTCAATAATCCTAAAATCCAATGTTTACCTACCATGCTGGCACCGGTCGCTATGCGCATT
>NW_007458726.1:0-352 GCF_000475195.1 Diaphorina citri | reverse complement strand
GCTGGCTTTCTCCTATCCTGTCTTCCTTCTCTCTTCGATTTCGGGACGATAAGACCATAGCAGTTACAGTTCCCTCTCGCAAACCTCTTAAAAAATCCTTTCCTTTCAATAAAATTCTGATACTCGAAATTCTGATGTTTAGACTGAGGGGCGAAAACGGACAAAACAGAAGTTTAAGAAGCCAGTGGCAAAAGCACGTTGAATACTCAACGTTGCGCGTGGTTGGGTAACTGGATGGGTAACTATCTGGCCCAACGCGTGCTTGGCTTTTCTCGAACCCACTCAGGCTGGGTGAAGTTAATGTCAAAAGGGTAGCTCGTCACCGAAAGAGGGTAGGTACAGTGACATTAAA
>NW_007458725.1:0-352 GCF_000475195.1 Diaphorina citri | reverse complement strand
TAAACTGTGGGTAAAATGTGCGAGGACAATTCTACATGGTAAGGAAATATTATGCTCGGTTTCTGCTCTATTTAACTACCTTCTCAACTTGCAGGGCCTGGGACTTGAACTCACCTGACAGTCACGACTCTCATTGTAGATTAGGTAACTTGTGGTTCAGTGTACTGTAGAACTTACTAGGACAAAAGACATCCATGAGATTCCTGTTGGTCCCATCATACTTAAAATCTAACAAGAAGATCATTTGCCAATGTTTAACAAAGTTGGAAAGACCACTTGAGAGTTAACATGAAACAGAGAACAAGTTAAAGAGCAGATTGTTTAGTTAAATAGGACTTAATTTGGTAATCTG
>NW_007458724.1:0-352 GCF_000475195.1 Diaphorina citri | reverse complement strand
GAGAGGTGAGGGAGAGATCTAAAACGGCAGGGTTGAGGGCGCGCAGGATAACTGAAACAGAAGAATTTTGTAATTTGTTGACATAAAAGGTAGTACCATATTTTTCATACATGATTAAACATATTTTAAATTGAATTTACTGGTGAACATATGTATCTCTTGATTTGAGGACTTGAGGAGGAATTGGGTGAGATACGGTACCAACACGGTGTGTGGGACTTGGCGGTTTGGAAACTACCTGACTAGATTTTACACAGTATTTAGGAGACCCAAGTAGCGTGACTCTTTTTCAGCGTGTTCGACGGGCCTAAAACCGTAATGCCCAAACGGTTAGTCTGATTTTGATTAAATT
>NW_007458723.1:0-352 GCF_000475195.1 Diaphorina citri | reverse complement strand
GTAACACTCATGTAGGATTGAGGTATACTTTTATTTATTATTATTATTATTTTTTTTTTTTAAGGATCTCTTTTTTATGGTTTTCTTTTAAAAGGCTTCAGGGTTCTCCTGGAGGAGCTCTTCCATCCAACCTCTCTTTATCTTTATTATAAATGTGACTTTTCCTCTACACCTGCCTGCAAGGAGCTTAACTCCACACACAAATAACCCCCCCTGAGGCCGCCTATGTGTAGGGCTATAGGGGCAAACAGCCCCAAAAGATGGGTTAAGCTTATACGAATCTACTGTCTGCAATTTTTTTCTTTATATAAAATTAACTGTGGGGTAAAAAAAAGTGGTTCTTTTATGCTCT
>NW_007458722.1:0-352 GCF_000475195.1 Diaphorina citri | reverse complement strand
TTTTATTCAAACCCGATTTTTCCAGAATTACAAGTGATCTGTTGAAATGTCAAGCTTAAATCTTTGAAAGCTACATATTCCTTCAAGTACCTCGCTTTGTACTAATCACAATAAACTCATAATTCAAGTTCCAACTACATGACTACCAAAACCTACGTACATACACAAAAGTCCCACTCTGAGGCTTAGATGTAGGGGTAAACAGCCTTAAAAGATGAGTTAAGCTTATATGAATCTACGATAGCCCAATAGTTCTCATATAAATCGCTAATATACTGAGTACCAAAGTCAAGAAACCCATTGAATGGTCAATATTGAATCTGGTACGAAGCGTACAACCGGATGTCACTCG
>NW_007458721.1:0-352 GCF_000475195.1 Diaphorina citri | reverse complement strand
AACAATAACTTCCCGACCAGGGCTGGAATTTGAACCCGAAGAGCCGTTTCTTTGTGTTATATCTGGGATTTGAACCCAGCACCACTTCAAGACACATTCTTTTACATCCATGCCTATCCGGGAACGGAAAAGTTCGGTCAATTCCCGCCTCGATCGGGATTCAAACCCAGCTTCTCTGGGTTGAGAGCCAGTGCTTCTAACCACTCCGCCACAAAGGCAGGCACCATCAGGCATTATCATAATTTCTCCCCCGATTATGTTGTGTTTAAATGGAGCTACAGCAAACCCGATTGTGTTAAGCGATATCTGGCTTCACATCTGAAAGAAGTCCTGTCATGATAATCACAATACA
>NW_007458720.1:0-352 GCF_000475195.1 Diaphorina citri | reverse complement strand
TAAGGTGGATCAGACAACTCAAAGTGAACACTTGGTCTGCGCAGCTCCTGCCCTCGCGAAACCCGCACTGATTTTCCGGCAAGATACCCGCCCCTTCAGCGTATGCAGTCAGCCTAGTACACAATATTTGGGTAAACAATTTACATATGACGTTGATCAATGAAATTCCACGATAGTTATCAATATTAGTACTATCACCTTTTTTGAAAAGGAGAAACATGAGAATGCTCGACCAAGCACGCGGAATCTCCTCAGTCTGAATTATTTTATTGAAAAGAGTTACAATTCTCACAATAAATTGACCAGGCATGTTCTTAAATAACTCGTACACAAGTAAGTCCTCCCCACCAGC
>NW_007458719.1:0-352 GCF_000475195.1 Diaphorina citri | reverse complement strand
TTTCCATGTTTGATAGAGGCAACTGTAATCATAGAAATATTAGAAATGGAGGTTTTATCGTCCCGAAATCGAAGAGAGGAGGTCTGGATTTTAGAAAGTCAGCCGTTCCGAGAACGAACGTTATCTGTTTAGGATGAAGTTCCCTCCGGGCGAGAATTGAACCCGCGATCTAGCGACTATAACTACCTATGGGAAAAATAAATAATAATAATTAATAATAATGAAAATCTAATTCAAATTTTATTTTCTTCTGTTTCAGGAATACACGATGCTGCCACAACCATCAATGACCAATAGAATTCAAGCATAAAAAAAAATCTATTAAATGGTTCAATTAGTGAATTTGATGAAA
>NW_007458718.1:0-352 GCF_000475195.1 Diaphorina citri | reverse complement strand
TAACCTTACATTGTTCATCATCATTGGTGAGTTACTCTGCCAGTCTTCTGACTCAGATAGTCTTCTGAAGTTTTGATATAAGGTACAGTCCACTAAAAAGGTAGAAAACGACACAGTCTTGCCAGTGTATCGTCTTCCGATTGACAAAATTTACAACTTATGTAGGTACTGACCTACTGACTGCCCACAATCGGCTGTCAAAGTGCCCCCTTTTTACGTAACGCTAGGCATTTTTGGGTTAAAATCAGTAGTTTCCTTCAAATATCGAACCAAAGCTGTCCTTCCAAGTCTGCAGATCAGAAAGTTCATCAAAGTTTCAAGTAGTATACTCGTATATTAGATATTGTCCTAG
>NW_007458717.1:0-352 GCF_000475195.1 Diaphorina citri | reverse complement strand
TTTTATGTAGTTCTTATTTATAGTAATTATAGTTTTATAATTTATACTGCTCAAAATGGTACTGAAAAGTCCCTTTACTTCTGCAGTAGGTCATTACTATTACTATGGTGTAATGCTTAAAATATTATATTGAGGACAAATTTTCATACTTCGGCTGGGATTGAACCCACATCTTCCTGCTTACCAGAACGAACTAAACTACAAGACAAGAACGAACTAAAAATTGAAGAGCGGGTTTGTAAATAGAAATAAAACTCTACTAAAAAACATGGAGCATAGGGTAAGTGTACCATTTATTCGCCCACCTAAAAAACGTACCATTTATTGGCCCACCTGCCAACATTTATTTTTC
>NW_007458716.1:0-352 GCF_000475195.1 Diaphorina citri | reverse complement strand
ATTGAATTTTCGACCTTTTAAAGTTACTTTTTCGGAGTTTTGACCTCAGATTTGGATTTTTCACAACTTTCTACGTAGGAATCGACCTTTTATTAAAAATATTTTCCCAATTGCAACTGCTCCATTGGTAGAGTTGGGCTATAAACTAAACCATTAGGTAAAATAGTAATTTTATTGTTAACGTACATAGAAGTTAGGTACATGGGTAACTTGGTATGCATGTACTTTGTACCTTTGTATTCATATTCCGAGAGACTCCCTCTATTACCTCTCTTTTTTTCTCTAATAGCGCCAAAGTGCATAAAATAAAATATGAATAAAGAGAAATAATTTAATTTTGAAAAATTCAGAA
>NW_007458715.1:0-352 GCF_000475195.1 Diaphorina citri | reverse complement strand
TTTGTATATCGTTCGGTTTAGAATGGGAAAATTTACATCCAACCAACATTGCCAACATAAAAATTCGTTGAATTTACAATAGTTCCATTTCATACTGGGTGTATGGAAGAAAAGGTCTTGTCGCCCCGAAACCGAAGAGAGGAGTATCTACAGGATGGGAGAAGAAGAAGACGAGATAGAGGAGGTTTTGTCGTCCCGAAACGGAAGAGAGGAGGACTGGATTGGAGAAAGCTACCTGTTCCAAAGAAGCCGTTTAAATCCAGTAATGTCCTGACGCCATCATTAACTACCTTCCTAGAGACAGAGTGGATCCCGCCCTTGGCGAACTGTTCTTGGAACGGCTGGGGTTTTT
>NW_007458714.1:0-352 GCF_000475195.1 Diaphorina citri | reverse complement strand
CTAAGATCCAGTTTGAATTTTCAATGTGAGCTTTTGCCAGCCCTAGTTAGCTTGGTTGGTAGCGCGTCTGCCTTGTAAGCGCTAGGCCGTCTAATTCCCTTTATGTGTTAGACATTTCTGTCAAATATAACCCATAAGAGCAAAACTTTTTTTTTCTGTCGTTGGATCTTGCTGAAATTTGACCGTTTCTAACTCCGGACCGGTACTGAGTAAATACCTACGTTAAATAATTAATAGTGAAAATAGTAGGAAATTTTGTTATCTGACGAATATCACCGATGCACTCTGACGTGAAGCGACTGAGATATTAACGAAAAAGAGAGAAGGGTTTGGTCAAGTTTGGTGTGACTTT
>NW_007458713.1:0-352 GCF_000475195.1 Diaphorina citri | reverse complement strand
AACCGCGGATACCGCGAACAAACCGCGGATACCGCGAACAAACCGCGGATACCGCGAACAAACCGCGAATACCGCGAATAAACCGCGAACAATCCGCGAATAAACCGCGAACAATCCGCGAATACCGCGAACAATCCGCGAATACCGCGAACAACCGCAGATACCGCGAGCTAACCGCGAATACCACGAGCAAACGAATAGGTGACTTATCACAGAAGAATCGATGAGGACCTTCCACTTATGAAAATGAACTTAAATGAAGGGGAAATGAGTGAATTAATTCCAAACTTCAAACCTATGGTCAAAATGTAGGAGAATCCTCCCCTCAACCCCCTACATTTCCCCTGACCCC
>NW_007458712.1:0-352 GCF_000475195.1 Diaphorina citri | reverse complement strand
CGCCAAATCCGCGAACAAAATCGCCAAATCCGCGAACATAATCGCGAAATCCGCGAGCATAATCGCAAAATCCGCGAATAAAATCGCGAAATCCGCGAATATAATCGCCAAATCCGCGAACAAAATTGCCAAATCCGCGAACATAATTGCGAAATCCGCGAACATAATCGCCAAATCCGCGAACAAAATCGCCAAATCCGCGAACATAATCGCGAAATCCGCGAGCATAATCGCAAAATCCGCGAATAAAATCGCGAAATCCGCGAACAAAATTGCCAAATCCGCGAACATAATTGCGAAATCCGCGAACAAAATCACCAAATCCGCGAACATAATCGCGAAATCCGCGAAC
>NW_007458711.1:0-352 GCF_000475195.1 Diaphorina citri | reverse complement strand
AAAAAAAAAAAAAAAAAAAAAAACGTATAAATGAAGGGGTCACGATTTTTTCCCCATTTATCCAGGTCCCAACTAGACAGGTTTGACTATAGCTAGGTAGCTAGAGTTATAGGCAAGTATCCCTGGTGTGAAAGGATAATAGGATCCTTAATGAGTACTTAATGGATACCAAGAATTGGCAAATGTGGATTTCGAGAGTATGCAGAAGCCAGGATTTATACAGGGTAGTTTAGAATAGAGTACGGGATGAGCGTTTTTCGTCAGCCTCTCAATCAGCACTAGATAGGGTGATTAATTTGGGCTGACAATTGGTTTTCGCACTCAACTTTTTTTTTTTTGGTTTGACAGAGGG
>NW_007458710.1:0-352 GCF_000475195.1 Diaphorina citri | reverse complement strand
ACATGGCTCATAGCTTATAGCATCACAGCTTCAAGCCTTCCAGTAAGACCAACACTTGTGAAGCAAGTTGGCAAATATCGAGCCTATCATTATCCATTGGTTACCTCATGCCTCCTGTTTGTGCTAGCAATTTCCCAACGCGCGTCTGTGGGCTGGTTATGTAACGTTCAATATTTGCACTGATCAAATGACATTCTACGTACAGGGTGTCATTAGAAATGGGTGGATAAAGGAAATAGGAAAATTTATAGGAAAAGCGTACAATATTCTTCAATTTCTTCTAGTTTTATTGTCTATTCATCTATGGTAGTTTCCAAGATCAACATCTTTATGGTATTGTCCAAGATCAACA
>NW_007458709.1:0-352 GCF_000475195.1 Diaphorina citri | reverse complement strand
TAGTCTCTGATGATGATAAGAGGTGCAAAAAAAAATATAAAACGTGTCTTTAATTTTTTAACCAAAACGGTAGCATTTAAAGAGTGGACCTAAAAAATGACCTTGAACTGTAAAGGGAATTTTTAAGGTAAGAATTTTTCCCCGGGGGAAAAACGTATCGGTGAGTTTGGCAACATTGCACTGTTATCAAATCAAAACTTGAAAGTTTTTGAAAACGGAAAAATCAGATCACCTAAAATTCGGTACCTACTCAGTACTCAGAACTCAGAAGCTGCAAAGTAATTTAGATGACCTGACCCTGATGTAAACAGGTAAGAAAAGAACCATCCTATTCACTAGAGTAAAACATCAT
>NW_007458708.1:0-352 GCF_000475195.1 Diaphorina citri | reverse complement strand
ACCGAGGCGAATACAATAGTCCGTCCCTTATACCTTTTTATTACTATTGTAATAATGAAGGAAGGACGGACTAAAAATCGGGCTTTTTCGAGATTTTTCGAAGATTTGAACCTATTCCAATACTTTCTACTATGAACTTTACCTGATGATTTGGATTGCATGACTACCACGATAGTCCAAAACCGATATTCGTGAGCTTTTTCTTTATAGACCGTCTCACAGACTTGGGTCTGTCAGTGACGGTCTCAGCGCTAGTGGAATATGGGTTATATCTGCCTTTATGCCATCTTGTATTTATAGGTTGAACTTCAACCAATTACCAACTCCTCAATCGTCCTCAGAAGACGGATGT
>NW_007458707.1:0-352 GCF_000475195.1 Diaphorina citri | reverse complement strand
GGAACTGTAACAACGGACGTCTTATCGTCCCGAAATCGAAGAGAGAAGGAGAATAGGATAGGAGAATGCCAGCCGTTCCGAGAACAAACCTTATCTGTTTAGGACAAAGTTCGACGTGGTCTGGAAAGCGCTATCTTCCAATTCCAACCTAACTTTCTAGACTAGACCGGCCGTCATGTCACGTCGAAAATTTATACCTCATATTATGCATGTTTGTAGTTTTGGTTGACTGTGTTGACACTTCTTCTTTCAAACTACCTACTGGTGACTACTGGCAGGAAATGTTCAGAATTACCGGTAGTTGTGTACAAAACTACCTGCTGGTATATTTTAATAATTTTAGACTAGACCG
>NW_007458706.1:0-352 GCF_000475195.1 Diaphorina citri | reverse complement strand
ATGCATGTATGTATTTAAGGTGGCTTTCTGGCTTTTGTCACTGTACAATGGACCGTACAGTCTGCACTAATGGCTGCTATAATTACCTATTATCCACATTGACAAGTTATTGTGTCCAAAATGAACGATAATAAATTTTACTTTTGTCTCCTCCTGCTCTCTTTTTGTTTTGTTATAATCGATAATGATGTTATAGTTGTGCTTTATCCTTTTATCCGTTGAGGTCGCGACGGATTGAAAGTGATGTGACATGAGGAGAAGAGAAGAAAATGGAAGGGAGGAGAGAATGGGAAGAAGTCTAGAAGAATTCTAGAGAAAAGGAGAGGAAGTTGGAGAAAAACAGGAGAGAAAA
>NW_007458705.1:0-352 GCF_000475195.1 Diaphorina citri | reverse complement strand
GCGAAATCGTGAATACGGCCCTGACAGTGTTGTAGTTGTCCACACTTCCATTGTACTTGTTACGAATGACCCTCTAGAGACTCTAGACTCTAGACTCCCCTGTGCCCAAATAGGGCGTCCGGTTTATCTGAGCTAGAACCCAGTGGGGTGACCAAATTGGTCAACGTACCAAGAAGACCGTCTTTTTACAGGGGATGTGCCAGAAACACATTTTCCTGTCTAAGTGGTGTAGTGGTCAAGACGCTCGCCTGGTAAACAGGAGGGTGTGGGTTCGATCCCAGCCGAGGTATGGAATTTCATCCTCAATATAATTTGAGAATTTGACCACAATAATAGTAGTAGCCTACTGCTG
>NW_007458704.1:0-352 GCF_000475195.1 Diaphorina citri | reverse complement strand
TCTAATAATACTCGTAGTCCAATTGGATTATAAGTAATCTGATTAGTAAATTTTAAGCCTTCGTCAAATTAGGTTTTTCATCAAATTAAGTTAATTTTTATTTCAGAGTGTGATTTCGGTCATAATTGAACTAACCATTGAAAGTTGGAATAAGTAGTTAATAGTTATACAAGGTTAGATGTGATATGAAGAAGAAAAAAAGAATTCATAATCGATAGGTGTAGGTACTTCGTCCAGGATTGACTCGGTTAGGAAGCATGATAGAATCGCGATATAAGACCACCCCCGACAGAGTTCTAAATAAGATAGAAATAAAAATACAACATAGGTATTTACTACTTATTTAATGGTA
>NW_007458703.1:0-352 GCF_000475195.1 Diaphorina citri | reverse complement strand
AATATTGATTCTGAAGTTATTTATTGGAGCAGTTAGCTTGAAATTAATTAATTTTTTGCACATGAAACTTTTCTCTTATCTGTATAGATACCTGTTGTTTCTATTTCCTTTGTATTGCCAAACGATAATTCCTCAGCTTCTTAGCAAAAAACAGAGGCTAGTTAAAAAAAAAATAGCAATTAAAAAACTAAAAAAGTAGGTAGAAATGGAAACACATTCCTGGTTGAAAATGAAAAAAATCTGGTGTGAACATCACACGACTTTCCTCATCCTTTTGAATGGTGCTTATTTGGATGTTCTGTTGTAACATTTACAATATCTCTAACCGTTTAGTCGATATAGCTGAAAACCG
>NW_007458702.1:0-352 GCF_000475195.1 Diaphorina citri | reverse complement strand
TTTCACCTGTCGCTCTTCTTATTCTTCATTTTCTCCTTATTCTTTATTTAGTTTTCTTCTTCTAAGACGTTCATTAATCTTAATCTGTTTTTCTCTAATGAACAATGTTCAGTAAATATCTTTTGCATTTACCGCATCTTCTTCCACGTCCTTCCGGGGTAATTTTTTTCCAAGCTTTATTTGACTTCAGAGAGGGGATGGATATAACTAGAGTAAGTCAATGTAGCGGGTAATTCAATAGATTAAATTCAAGTATATTTTTTCTGTGTGACTTTTAAGGGATGGAAAATTTCGGTTAGGCAAAATTTGAAATGATGGTCACCTTTAACATTGTAGGTACTGTAAATAAAAC
>NW_007458701.1:0-352 GCF_000475195.1 Diaphorina citri | reverse complement strand
TTACCCTCCCCAGATAATGAACCATTAGTTAAAAGTCCCATATTATGTACGAAACCTGCAGTTCCCAAAAATCTTGGCAAATCAGTTAAATTTCCATTGCCTAGCCCTAATAATGCTCCCACCCTTAAGGCTCAACCACCCAACCCCAAACAACCTCCCCAAAAACCCCCTGTAGGTACTCGGAGTGGTAGGATTGTCAAACTTCCTTCGAAGTTCAGAGATTACTCTTGTAGGTAAATAGGTATTGGTAGTTTAATTGTACATTTATACTTATCTAATACCATTTCTTTCATTAAGCCAAAAATTTCTGCACTCCGGGAATCGAACCCAAATGAGTGTTTAAATTTTTTTT
>NW_007458700.1:0-352 GCF_000475195.1 Diaphorina citri | reverse complement strand
TTCAGGAGATAGAGCGATCAGTGTGTGAATATGAAATGTGAATGAGTGAATGGATCTTGATTTTATAATATAAGATTAGGAACAAAGAATTTCACCTTTCCAACTTCGTGTAGCACTGATGTGCTTTGTTCAAGCACAGAGTGTTCTATTGTTATCATCGCTTCTGACAGAAATTTCCCCTGGTAATATTCCTCCAGTAGTTCTATCCATCATGAAGAACGATTTTCCACAGTACTGCACATTCGTCCAAGATTGGCTCTCGGCTGCCTCAAACCGCGAGAAAGCAACTAAAATATTCTCTATGGATGATTTCTTTCCCTCGTCCCTCGAAAAAAAAGTACAAGGAAAAAAA
>NW_007458699.1:0-352 GCF_000475195.1 Diaphorina citri | reverse complement strand
TTTTTTTCTGTTTCATCACTATCATCATCGATACTCGGAGCATTATCTTTAATATCGATACAACTGCTTGGAAACATTTCATTTGATGTACTGGGTGAAAGATGTTTGATAGAGGGAACTGTGACGGAGTTGCTATCATCCTGAAATTGAAGAAGGACAGGATAGGAGGAAGGCAGCCGTTCCGAGAACGAACCTTGTCTATTTTTAGTATAAACTATAAAGTTCAGTTCATCTTCGCCCCTGATATCTGAATCAGGTCATTTGGGTCGACATTGCGGGGCCAAATTCATGTCTTTTTTTTCGAGAGTAGGGTTCGATGTCATAATCCCCCCCCCCTCATTTTTTTGGGGGG
>NW_007458698.1:0-352 GCF_000475195.1 Diaphorina citri | reverse complement strand
ATAGGTACATACCTGTTAGAATTAGAACACAAGTGCCCACCCCCACCACAAACCGCTGACTTTTTGAAATAGGTTTTTGTAAAGTAAACTTCTAAATACTTACCTTATGAATGTTGTCGTTTTTTTCTTTTTTCTTTCGTGAAATTAATGTTCAAGCTTATTTTGCATTAATTTTGTGACGAAATACTACTAAGCGCCACATTCTGGCTTCGCTATAACATGCAAGCTTTTCACCAAGTCAGGTTAAAGCCTTTTCCAGTTTAGGGTTATTCTTTTTGTGTTCTTTGTTCGTAAACATTAGGTACCTACATATTATAATAGGTATATAATAATAATAGTGCTTATTTATACT
>NW_007458697.1:0-352 GCF_000475195.1 Diaphorina citri | reverse complement strand
CAGAATTGAGGTTCAACATTAAGCAAACAATACAAGTTTGAAAAATTTCATCAGAATTGAGGTTCAACATTAAGCAAAGAATACAAGTTTGAAAAATTTCATCAGAATTGAGGTTCAACATTAAGAAAAAAAAGAAGAAAAAAAAAAAACTTTATCCACTTACAGTTTAGGCTCACCGTTTTGGGAACGTCTCACCAGCTCTCTCTCTCTCTCTCTCTCATCAGTGTTTCAATCATATTATTGGGACCTTAATTGACACGTCAGTCATTATTCTATTGACAGGAACCTAGAGGGGAAGGAGGAGGGGGGAGGGGAAGATAGGAGAGGGGGGGAGGTTCTCTCTCTCTCTCTC
>NW_007458696.1:0-352 GCF_000475195.1 Diaphorina citri | reverse complement strand
TTAGTGTATTATGGATTATCGGGGCCAAATTCTTTCTCCGAAATTCCAATTAGGTTTTTCTGAAATTCAGATCAGCTCCTTAGTAACTGTTGAATGGACCCCGAAATAGTCAGCACCACGTAATTGCAGCCCAGATGGTCAGTTTTTTTACGATTTTGAACTAATATTACGAAGGAGCACAAAGTGCCATTAACGTTTATATTTTTCATGGAACGCGGCCCAGGTTTTCCTTTGGATCCACCTAACGTAATCGGCTGTTCTGATATCGATAGGCACATTTCGATTTATCGATTCTTCTCCAGACATATCGATACTCAACCTATCCTTCCCCTTGAAACTTTCGAGAGGGGAA
>NW_007458695.1:0-352 GCF_000475195.1 Diaphorina citri | reverse complement strand
CAAGTGTTCCTGACATGTAACATTGAGGTGAGTTGGAGTTGATGTTACAACAGACACGGTCGTAACTGTAGCCAAAGGCTTAGTTTTTTAATCCCCATCATTGATGCCAGCATTTTGAACAGCATCTAAGCATTTGAGTGGGGACGAACACAGATAACGAGGAAGAGTGGGGGGTATGTGTCTAAAATGCTACAGGGTATTGGCCAATTTAGCCATAAGGCAACAGACAGAGAGTTAAAGCACCAGTTAATTTACTCGATCAGGTAGAAGGTTGACATCTTGCTTCAAACTTGGTTCATTGTCCATTCGAATCAACTCTAGTTTTGGAACCATCCAGTCCTCCAGTGACCCA
>NW_007458694.1:0-352 GCF_000475195.1 Diaphorina citri | reverse complement strand
TTTTTCTAGTGAATAAGTAGTGCCTATGACAATAAACTATGAGTTAGAGGAAAACCCTACCTGTAAGCTTTCCTCACACATATTCCCACTGTTATCGAGCTTTCTCTTCCTCTTCTTAGATTTGGTAAGGGTCTCAGTGGTAGCGGGGTTCTGAATCTGAAAACAAGGTAGAGTTGGAGATCAACAAATTTTCTTTTTCATCCCTCCCTTCCCATGTACAGATGGGTTGGTGTTGTTCGTCAGCCTCCTAATCAGCCCTGGGGCTAGGTTTGGTAATTGTTTTGAGCTGACATTTGCAGGTTTTAGCTACAAATTTTACGAGTGGTTGTTGTCCTTTGCACTCAACCTTTGC
>NW_007458693.1:0-352 GCF_000475195.1 Diaphorina citri | reverse complement strand
TTGGATGGAAGAGCTCACTGTGTGATATGATTCCTGCCATTAAAGCCTTAAAAAAGTAATAAATAAACGATTTGTAATTCGAAATATCGAGAAAAGAGATACCTAAAAATTAAATACTTATTCATGTTTCTTTCACGAAGATTAAAAATGACTAGTTTCATATACCTACGTTCTATAGCTAGAGCCTAGAACAGTCTACATAAATATAACTCCTTTGGATGGCGAGTTCACCTGGCCGCTTTTCAATTACCTGAATCCTATTGGTCGATAGGAAGGCTCTTGACCTGCTGCCCGGCCGGGATACCAAGAGCCTAGCCTGACAGGCTCTTGGCCTGACAGGCTACTCTCTTCA